>NW_025776955.1:0-17203 GCF_021130785.1 Homalodisca vitripennis | reverse complement strand
TTTTTTTAACAATTGGTGTTACTGGCTATTTAATAAATGAAATTATATATATAATATATATATATATAATATAGATATATTTATATATATATATAAGTAGATATGAATGTAAGGGTTCTAGCGCACTTTTTGGAGTAAACAGAAAACCAACGGAAAATACTGTTTAAAGGACAATAAACTAATCTGTAACTCACGAATGAAAAATTAACCGAATCTATAGCTGTTTTAACTGTTCATTGTAGGCTTCTAATTTCTTAAGCTGTTTTAATGAAAAAAATCCAGAAATCTTCGAAATCTTTATTCCACGAAGTTAATTGTAACACAGTCTTTATCTTTAATAGTCTTCTTTCCAGTAACAACCAAGTGTAATTTTTCATTTTTGTTCAATTCTTTAATCTTTTTTTCATCCCAAAACAGTCAAAAATCTGTTTGGTAAGTGTACTTTACAATCTTCTAACTCGGCAATTATAGTCATCCCAAATTTATCTTTCAGTTTCTCCAAATTCAAAATCTTATATTTCTTTTTTTCTTCTAATTCCATTAATTTCTTATACTCTTTGAATCTTAGTTTCACCAACTTCATTCAGCTCCTTTAGTAGCTCCATTATTTAGTAGGAAGAAAATTTAGTAACAAAATTGAAAATCAACATTTTTTAAATACAAAATCCCGGGGTTTTGACCCTAAAACACGGTTTTAGGGTCAAAATCGCGCATCTTAATGTTGCAAACACACTAGAGTTTTTGAAAAAATCCTTAAAATCTACTGAATTATTGCGGATTTTTAACCATAAAAGTTGATTTTTCCTTAATAAAAAGATATTTTTACTAAATAGTGAAAATTGAAAGCATTCAAAATTTTCCTTAATAAATGGCGGGTGACAAAATGTCATGTCCATTCTTGCCAAAAAGAAATTTTAAGAAGAAACTTCGATCGACATTACAACTCAAAGATTCACTTAAAGAACAAAGACATTTACTACAAGGAATTGAATCATTTAAGACAATGGGCCAAAGAAAATCAAATTGACGATCACGAAAAGATGTTCAATATTGAACAATTACGAGAATTAAAGAGAAATTTCAAAGTTGAAAAGAAAAATCTCAATCTATTTAATGATGAAAAATTAATTCAATCGCTGAAAAATTGGCTATCGAAACTAATGATAAAACAAAGTCTGAAATGATCGAAGAAATTGATAAACACAAATCTGAAAATATCATTGATGTAGAAGTTTTATCGTCTATACACGGTCTTTTCAAGCAATACATTTTAACGAATTTAAACGATAATTTCATACCACTTTACAAATATCTTTCTATTTTGCGGCCAGAGATTAAGAGTTTAATAGAAAAATTTCAAGAAACTGTGAAAAACAGTAAAGGATATATCTCTTTGGAATGTGAAATATGAAACGAACTTTAGTGAACGGTGAAACGCAAATTTGCCCAATGTACTTTACTATAAAAGCAGACGAGATCTTTGACATAAACGACTTTATTTCTAAACAATTTAATAAATTAACACATCGAGAACAGACAAATCATCCAAATCGAGGTTCTGGATGGACATTAAAACGCTGGTAAACAACTGATTTTGAGCCTTAATAAACACGAATTTATGAACGCCAGGATAATATATCGATTTACCAAAGAAAATCAAAGATAAGAAAGCTTGTATAAAATATCAAAAATAAAGATGATTATTGCTTTTATTTATTCTATCCGATGTGCTATTGAAAAACCCGAAAGAGACTGCGAAAGATCAAAACAATATGAAACAATTTGTAAATGACGAGATATTTTCAGGTTTCGAGTATCCAATGTCTTTAAAAGTTATACAATTATTTGAAAAACGAAGCAGTAAAGCAAAGTATAATTATCCGAAAATGTCTGTAAATGTCTATAGTTTTGATGAAAAACTCAATATTGTTCCGTTGCAAATTTCAGAAGTTTATGACGCCAAATTAGAAATCAATTTATTTTATGTAAAACAAGATGAAAAATCTCATTATGTTTTGATAACAGATTTAAACAAACTTGTATTTTCTCAGTTATCTAAGTGTAAAAATAAAAATTTCTATGCAGAAGATGTTTAAGCCATTTCTACAAATCTGGAGATTTAACAGACCATTTAGAAATTTGTAAAAATCACGAAGTTTGTAAGCCAATTATGCCGTTTCCAGGTTCAAACAACAACATTTATTAATTATCAAAAGAAATTTTCTCATCCTTTACGTTATTTATATGGATTTTGAAAGCATATTAGAGAAGATTCCCACATGCAAAAACAATCCGCAAAAATCGATCACAACCAAGATTCAGAAGCACATTCCATATGGTTTTACTCTATACTTAGTGTCTAATGTGACCAATCGTAATGTACAAGCCGATATGTTATCGAGCAAAAAATGAAGAAGAAGATTTGGCCAAATGTTCCTGCAAAATTGTTTGAAGAACTTAATATAATTATCGAAATACATAGCTAAAAAGTATAATTCTAAGAATAAAAATACCTATGAAAATTGACTGAAGAAGAAGAAATTTCATACCAAAATGCAAACGTTTGTCATATTTGCGAATGTGATGGTTTTGATAATCAAAACAAGAAAAAAAGTACGAGATCATTGTCATTTAACAGGTAAATTTAGAGGTTCAGCTCATTTATCTTGTAACTTGAATCTCAAATTTCCACAAAATATTCCAGTTTTCTGCCACAAATATGTCATGTTTACGATACTCATTTGTACATAAAAGAATTGGCTAAACAGTATAGGTAATGTTGATTTGATCGCAAACACCGATGAAAAATACATAAATTATTCTGTAAATTCTGGATATGGATATGAGTTTGAAGATGATAAACCAAGAAAGTTCATCAAGTTTTCTTTCGTAGATACGTTCAGATTTATGGCATCGTCTATAGAAAAGTTAGCTAAAAACCTCAAAAAAGATGATTTCAAACATACAAATCATTTTATACAAGATGGTCTGAACGCAATTCTAGATAGACAACCAAAATGACGAAGAAGGAAATCTTTAAAATTCTATCTGGAAAAGGAATATTTCCCTATGAATTTATCGACAGTAATTGAAAAAACTTGATTACACAGAAGAATTGAGAATTCAAGATTTTCTATTCACTTTTGACAGACGAGAGCATATCTGTGAAAGATTATCAACACTATTTGAGCGTTTGGAACAAATTAAAAGAGAAAAATCTAGGAAATTACTCCGATCTCTATAACATTCAAGATGTTCTATTGCTCGCTGATATCTTTGAAAATTTTAGGAATATTTGTTTGAATTGCTATAAACTTGATCCAGCACACTATCTAACAGCTCCCAGTCTTGCATGGGATGCTATGTTAAAATTAACGAATATAGAATTACAATTAATTAGTGATTATAATATGTATTTGATGATCGAAAAAGGTATTCGGCGGAGGCATTTTCTCAATGTATTAAAAACAATATGTGGAAAGCAAATAACAAATATTTAAAAAGATTTTGATAAGACAAAGCCCGAAAACTATTTGTTGTACGTCGATGCAAAACAACCTTTAATGGGTATGGACTTATGCAAAATTTACCATATAACGAAATCAAGTGGATGGATCCTAAAACGTATTACAACAGCAGAATGGAAAGAAACAAATTTTGGAACTCACTGGCGACGAAGATTATGGATATATTTTAGAAGTTTGATCTTGAATATCCAACAAATTTGCATGAAACATCACAAAGATTTACCTCTTGCTCCAGATAACATTATAACAACAAACTTTGCACAAACTCTTTTAAACAAAACAGAATAATGTTGTTCATTCTAGAAATTTGAAATTTCTATCTAGAACAAGGTATGCATTTTTCTTTTAAAACATGTGAATAGGGTTATTGCGTTTGATCAGAAAACCTTTCATGAAAGAATAAATCGATTTTTAATACTAGTATGAGAACCAAAGCTACAAGCGACTTTTCGAGAAGGACTTTTATAAGCTAAATGAACAACTCAGTTTTTTGGAAAATCTATGGAAAATGTGAGAAATAGATGTGATATTAGTCTAGGAAAATGAAGGAATTTTCAATGAAACAAGCTAAGAGAAAACAAATTTCAAATGCTTTAAACATCTTTGGACGACAACTGTATAGCGAGTCACATGGTACAAACAAAAGGTTAAATTTAACAAGCCAATTCTACATAGGATTTTCAGTTCTCGACCTCTCAAAATTGCTAATGTACGAGTTTTATTACGATAAATTAAAGAAGTTTGATCCAGATTTGAATCTGTGTTACATGGATACAGACAGTTATTTTTCTAGAATTAAAACGTGATCCTTACAAAATTATTAAAGAAAATATAGATGATTTCGATACGAGCGACTATCCAAAAGATCATGAATGTTTCACTACTAAAAATAAGAAGGTAATAGGGAAATTCAAAGACGAATTGAACGGCGAGATATTAGAAGAATTTTGTGTTTTAAGGATCAAAGATGATACTCGTACAAATATCTAGACAAAAATCCAGTTAGGTGTAAAGGAATTAAGAGAAGCGTTGTAAATAAAACAATAAATATCGAAAACTTAAAGAGATGTTTGTTCGAAGATAAAGAAGAATTTAGGGAGCGAGATGACTGTAATAAAAAGCTATAAACATGAATTGTATACCATCACCTACTAAACAAGTTAGCACTGAACGCTAAAGATGATAAGAGAATCGTTCTAGAAAAATAAGATCGATACAGTACCTTATGGCTATAAAAATGAAGCAAAATCTGATATATTAGATGAGTTAAAATAAACTTGGAAAACTTTGAAAATTGAGAAATAACCGGAAGTTTTTTTTTCGAATATGAATTGAGAAAGTCAAAGCTGTAATTTTTTCTATATAAATGGAGGCTCAAAAGAAGTGTACAATTTGTCAAGAATATAAATATTTTGAAGAATTTCATAAAAATAAGACTAAAAAAAGGAGGAATAGGGTCTATGTGTAAAGATTGTCGTAGTAAATATGAGAGAGAACTATACGATAAATTAGAAAAATTAACGTTAGAAGAGAAAAAAAACATGTTGCGTTTGTAAAGAAAATTAAGGATATTTCCAAATTTTACGATTGGCATTATAGTAAAGATAAAAAAACATACACGTTGTAAAGATTGTGCTAGAAGAATTAAACGAGAAAGTCAAAAGAAACCGACTCTTTGCGAGTGTGGACGAATCATTCAAATGGTTACCTTATCTTCAAAAACATTTACAAACCAAATATCATAATTCGAGAGTTTAATAAAAATTTTATTAACATTTCATCGTGGTAATTTAGATATTCTATAAATCAGTCGAGATTCTGCCATATTTGTAGTAAAATGATTTCCGTTGTATAAAATATTCAAAGATTCTTTCATTTGGTTATACAGATTGATAGAATTTGGTTCGTCATCAATGAACAAAATCTCTAATTCAGGATAATTTATTTTTAGATGTTTTAATCTTTTCGGTATTTCTCTCTTTTGAGCTCTGATAACGTAATAAGGATATTCCCACATGTGATTCTTCTTAATTAATACAAAAAACATGGTGTTTTTTCTTAGCAAAATTCTTTACAAACAAGGTCTGGTTTCATTAAGTCAATTTTTTACACTTTGTTTTGCGTATTATTTCCGTTTTGATTTCATCTTTAATTTGCAAGTGCTTAACTTTGTCCTCTAAATATTTAATCTTGTTTTCAAGTTTGTTACACACCAAATTTACGAATGCTTGGTAAAACATCTCTCGTAACCCCATTGTTGAAAGCTTTTTGCTTTTGCTTCTATTTTATGAGATCTTAAAATTAACGAATAAAGTCCTGAATTCATTAATAATGAAAATAGTATCTTTGTGAATATTTGCGAGGTGGCCCTCGAGGGCTACCTTATCTTTTTAGATAAAAGTATTGAGATTTGTCACCTTCATCGACATTATTTCTAATCGCTTTTTCTGTATTGTTATATTCCAATATTTCTGCAACATCTTTTGCCTTAAAACCAAAATTCATTATTTTCGTCAACAATTGTTAAAATTTCTTTATTATTGAATTTTAGTTGATTATTTCTTAGATCTATGACTGACTCCATTTAGATAGAAAAAATTTAACAAGCAATTTTTATTTTGAGAGACCTGGTTCATTGATAAAAAATAGTGTCTGGATGTAATTTTTGTAAGAGTCGCGATTCGATACCCTTGTCAGAATCTATGTTTTCCAAAGCTTTTTTTGTATTTTTCTTTAACATGATCTATGATAGCTTGTCTCGTATTTTTAAATTCCAATATTTCTGCAACATCTTTAGCCTTAAACCAAAATTCATTATTTTCGTCAACAATTGTAAAGATATGTTTGCTTTTAAATCTAAGTTGATTATTGAGTAGGTCTACAACTGACTCCATTTAACTAGTAATATTTTAATTTTGAGTATAAAGGTCCAGATTCATTAACGAAAACAGTGTTATTTTGGAAGTTTGAAGGTAAGCTATTTATAGCCCCCCTTATCTTTTAGATAAAAGTATTGGTATTTATCATCATTATCAACTCGTTTGGAAAGTTTGAAGGTAAGAACGATTCGTTTCCCCCCTTGTTCATCATTCTTTCGACAATCTTAAATAAAATTGTTGTTTTACTCTCATTATTTAATAAATTTCCCTCAGAGTCTTGTATTAGTTAGAACGATTTTTTTTGAATTCTTTTAATATTTTTTCTAATTGGAATATAATCGATTTCATTCGGTTTTTTTTCACTGATTTTTGATCCATAAGCAACATTTGGGAAAAAAGTGTACAAAATTTTCAGATTCTTTGTGTAAATGTTCGGTATGATTTTCAAAACTAGGTTCAACGAGATTGCAGTACACTTCAATTACAATCAAACGGTCTAAATTTTTGGCGTTTTATTTCCTAAATATACCTGATTTGGCTCAATAGTTTCTTGAACAAACCCTAACAATTCTACAATAATTGCTGAAAACATTATTCTTACTGGTGATTTTATTTGAATTTTTATTAGAGATATAATTTTTTTGCATTTCAAAACTTGTTTTCGTCAAAGTTTAAAGATTTATCTGATTGTTTGAATGTTTTCAGATAATTTTTAAGGGAATTTTTTATTTGATCGAAAGTATAATATCCTTTGTTTAAAACCATAATATTTTGTCTCACTAAATCCTATGCAATAAGGAGAACTTTCACTAATATTTATTACAAAATTGTCAGAATAAAAACCCGCTTAAAACCGATAAAATAATTTGATTCTTCCTCTAAATGAATAGGATGTTCCAAGTTTAAAACTAATTTAGAGCTTTCTGAAGTCAACTTGAACAGCTTCATTTTCGCAAGCGTTGCTTCAAGATGAAAATCTTCTATTTAAATGGAGAAATTTTTAAAGCAAAAAGATCAGATAAAACTTCAAACGTTTGAAGAAAATAAGAAAGATAAACCAATGAGATTGTTAATTGTTGGTTCAAGTGGATGTGGAAAAACAACTTTATTATTGAATTTTATCTACAATAGGTTGATTCCTTATTCCAATTTGTATGTTTTTAGTAAATCTTTAGAACAAGACGCCTATAAAAAAATTACAAGAAAGATTTGAAAATATTGAGAAGAACTTAAGTAAGAAAATATCATATTTTTTATAATGCTTCTGAGGACATAGTTCCGTTTAAGCGAATGTAAACCCAATTCGTTAATCGTTTTTGATGATTGTATTTTGGAAAATCAGGACGTTATTAAGGAATATTTCGTAATGTCTCGTCACAAAAACATATCTTGTATCTATCTTTCTCAATGCTTTTTCAAAGGTTGATAAACAAGTTATTAGAAATAATTTGAATATGTTGTGTGTTTTTAAGCAAGACGATCACTATTCGAGAAAGATTTACAACAATTATGTGGGATCTGATATGAGTTTTAAACCACTTTAAATGAATTGTGTGATAAAAATTTGGAAAGAAGACTATGGATTTTTAAACTATTAATCTAACTTTGAAGCCCTAAAAATGGTGGTAAATATTTGAATACATTTTCCAATATAAACGTGTGATAATTCTAGTTTGTTTTCATGATTTTAACGTTCACGTTTACGTTTTCGTGTTCTCGTTTTTACGTTCCACGTTCACGTTCCACGTTCACGTTCATGTTTTCACGTTCATGTTTCACGTTCATGTTTCACGTTTTTACGTTCCACGTTCACGTTCCACGTTCACGTTCATGTTTACGTTTCACGTTCATGTTTTACGTTCGTGTTTACGTTTCACGTTCATGTTTTCACGTTCGTGTTTCACGTTCCACGTTCACGTTTTACGTTCCACGTTCACGTTTTTTACGTTCCACGTTTCAAAATTTTCCTAAATAAATGGCGAAACGTAACTTCTGAAGAAGCAAAAAAAACTTGATCAAATCGAAAAGAAATTAATCAAAGAATTTAAAGAACAGATTCGAATTGTTGAAAAAGAACAAGAATTTATTCAAAAAATTAATCAACCTGTAACATCTGCAATAAAAAATGTTGAGGGCAAAATTGAAAATGTTTTAAGCGATAATCAAAATTTGATGAATTTGGTTCCAGTTGTACGACAATTTGCTGATATTTCGATACCAGAATCTGAAGAGTTTGAATTGCCAAAATTACCATCTTCAACACCATTTAGACCTCGAATCATTGAAGACTCTACCATAGTTGAACCAATAAGTCCTGGAACAACGGATATAATAATTGGTGAAATTGTGTAAAACATTTCTTCCTAGAGCAAAGGATGATAAATTTGGTTTTGTATTGGGACAGAAAAAAGAAAAGTTTTATGATTGGAAATTTGCCCGTGAATTTTGAGCATAATGATATCATTATTAATGAAAAAAAACATATGAAGGAACTCAAGGTTTATGGAGATTATTAACAGGCACTGATGTTCCAAAAGACGGTTTATATTCTGAAGAAGACTTGAAAAAGTATACTGAAATTTTATGGAAATCTGATTCAATTTACAAAAATAATGATCCATCAACTAAGAAACCAAAGTCAAGTAAAGGTAAAAAATATCTCAATTTGATTAAACCAATTTGGGAAAAACGAATCGAAGGATCAGGTGTAAGAAAAATACAGTGATAATAAGATTGAATACAGATATATCGACGATTTGACAAAACTCGATGGAATTATTAATTATATTTAATGCTCAAGAAAAAGGCTGGAAACAACAATTTTTTGAACGAAAAGAAAGCGATTAAAGATTTTATTTCGAACAAACTTGACGAAATGATTGAAAAACCTGATGGAATTAAATATTTAAAACGAGTTTTGCCGGCAATAAGTTCATCTATGATTGAGGGTAGTGGACTTTTGAATGATTTTTATCAACAATTTACCTTTTGAATTACACGTACCAACTTATCAGTATCTGGGGCCTGGCACAAAACTCGAAAAAAGATTGAAAAGAGGAGATCCTGGTATAAATAAATTAGATCAAGCTGCTATGGAACACGAATATTTTTTATGCAAAACATAGAGACACAAATTCCAGACATATCGCAGATAAAGTTTTGCAAGATAAGGCAATGGATAGATTTTTATCAAAAGATGCTAGTTTAGGTGAAAGATTTGTTGCGCTTCCAACAGCTGGAGCAATGTTTTTGAAGAGAAAACTAGGAATGGGAATCGAAGAGAACTTGAAATTTTAACTATATAAATGGAGGTGAATGTAAATTTCAGCAAAAATCAGAAAGAAAAAATAAAATCCGCTTTTAAGAAAAAAATACCCGTTAGTATTCAATTTAAAATAGATCAACTAAAAAATGGCGAAGATAAGATATTTTTAACAAATAGACAATACAATAAACTCGAAAAACATAAGAAAAACAATAAAGGAACCAGAATAGAATTTTCTTATAATCAGTTTGAAAGAACTTAAAAATGGTGGACTTTTGAAAGATTTATTAGATTTTGGAGAAAATATTCCAGTTGTTAAAAATGTTGTTCCTTATGTTCGTAAAGCTGCTCCAATCGTTAAAAAAGATGTGATTCCTATTGTTCGAAACATTTTAAATTGGTTAGATAAAGAGTTGGAAGATGTTACAGGATCTGGATTAGATGAAAAAACTTTGAATTACGTGAAATCAAACATTGAAAAAAAAATTTAAACCTTTAACATTCGGGGAATTGGAAGAAATCTGCAAAAATATTAAACATTTTAGAGGAATCTTCATGAGAGATACATTACCTGAAAAAGTTAAGAAATTTGAATGTGGAATTGTGAATTTAGACTCGATTATGGGAAGTGGAACGCATTGGATTTGTTATTATAAAAATGATAAGAATGCATGTTATTTTGGATTCGTATGGAAGAATTGAGGACAAACCACCTATAGAATTGATTAAATATTTGAAAAAATCAAGCGTCTACTACAATGATTCTCAGATTCAAGACTATAAAGATCCCCCAATTTGTGGTCATTTATGTGTTTTTGTGTTGAATGAACTGAGTAATGGTAAAGATTTTAAAGAAGTTGTTAACAAATTATTGCTTAATAAATATGGATTCACAAAATATTTTTGACGTATTTGGAACACAAATTATTCAAAATGTAGATAATAGTTTGAATTTTGATAGTTTGAGAAATGAGTTTGATAACAAGTTAGAAAATTTATTACAAAACCTTCCAGATTCAGATATGTTTGCTGTCGAGATTGAAGATTTTAAAGCAGAATATGATAACAAACTTGCAAATTTCATGAGTTCAAATGAAGTTGCTGATAAAATAAAAACATTGGAAAAAGAAGTTGATGATGGTGTAAAAAAATTATTTACCAATTTAATGTCTCACATCGAAAAAGCTGATAAAATTACTGAAGCGATCAAAAGTTGAAAAGAATTATGTTAGTTTGGCTAATAAAAAAAGAATTGTCGGTGTTCGACCTGGTAATTGACAAACATGATGTTGTTGTTAAAGAACAAATTTTAAAACCTCTAAAATTATCAGAAAACATCGATATTGTTGATTTACATGATCCGAATGTTAAAAATGCCTTAGATTTTAAAGGAAAAAGAATTAGCGGTGTTAGTAAAGGAATTAATCCATTTGATGTTGTTGTAATGATTCAATTAGAAGATCCTATTAAAATGTTTAATGAACTAAAACAAAATTACGAGAATCATAAACAGCATGTTAAAGATTTTACAACAGAAGTCTATGACAAGTTAGAAGCCAGAAATAGAAGATCAGTAGACGATGTTGGTGAAATTAATGAAAAACTTACTAATTTTAAAAGAGTCTTTTGATAAGTTTAGTTTAGATGCTACGAAAACTTTTGAGAATATTGGTCATAAATTTGTTGAATACAATGATTCTTATGCTGTCAAATTTCAAAAATTAAAAAAAAAATTTAATAATATGGAGGAAGATCTTACTGAAATAGGTATTCGCGTAGGGTTTTATGCACGATAAATTTTCCCTAAATAAATGGCGCTCATATATTGTGTGAGGTGTAAGGCAAAAACTGCAACAAATGATATAAAATATTACGCAAATATCAATGGAGTTAAAAGAATTTCTGGAAAATGTGCTGAATGTAACGCAAAAAAGAGCCAATTTATAAAAACTTGATTTTGAAATTTTTTCTTAATAAATAGAGATGGCGGGACATTACAGTGCTTTCGATCTTTTTATCATGCAACACGAAAGAGATTTGAAAAAAGAACATTGGGATGACATTTCTCAAAAATATGAATTATCCGAAGATATGATGAGATTATACGTAAACAAATTGAATTGGTATAACATTGCTAAATATCAAAATCTGTCCCCAGAGTTCATTCAAGAAAATATACATTATCAATTAAAAGATCATATGTCTGTTCTTTGTCTCTATCAACACTTGAGTATAAAGTTTTTGGATGAAAATAAAGATACAGTTGATTGGAACAATATTATAGATAGCGGTTACTATCCTGTGCAAATTTTATTGAAATATGTGACCGAGATCGCAAAATTTAAGGAAGAGAATCCTGAATATGACGAAGTAGATCATTAAAAATGACTCTAATCTTTATAATTATTTTACTAAAATTTATATCTTTTCTTATAAAAACGTACATTAGATCGATGAAAAAATGATACACGATGTTTAAATTTTCTCTTATTAAATGGTGGACTACAGAAAGTCTGCTAGTGATATTGAAAGGGCGGAGTTTAAAAATTTCTATCCAATTAGTAAAACAAACATTTGAATGAACCGAATAAAAAGAACTGAGTTTAATATTGATTTTGGAGATAACTTTTGCTCGTCTAACTTCCAGTTTTTATATTTCTGGAACTTTAAACAAAACAAGATGGTCAAGCATATCTTGGAACTGATTAATGTTAGATTAATCGATAATTTTTATACCGTTTTTATTTTCTAAGATTGATTGAAGTAAGAAAACACAATAAATTGATAGAAGAAGTCGAAAACTGTGGCCAATTAAGCACAATTAAAGGAACTATTTGTTATTCCAAAAGTGATGTATTTTTCAAACAGTTTTGAATCAATTTTTAAATTTGGACAATTTGAAGCGGTCGGTGATTTAGCACATTTCGGCTTAGGATTTTTTGAAAATGTTACTATTCCGATCTATAAAGGAGGATTTTATCTAAGTTTTATAAGAGCAGAAGACGATGATGTGGTTCTGAAGACTGCAACTGGAAATGTTATGCCTGTTGATGGCAAAATTACAATTAAACGAGTTTTTCATTAGAGTTTCCGATGGATTGATTACAAAACCACGAGTAAAATTCAGTTGATTGATGAAATTATAAAATCTCAAAACATCACGTTTAATTTTCTAGATTGGCAATGTATTGAGCAAAAAGGTATTTCCGGAACAACTTATTCGTTCGATATCACAAATATTTATAGAAATATCTTCAATCCCAAGTTCGTTATCATTTGGTTTTCAAACAGATAGACAGAATAATCAAGAAAAAAATCCTTCAAAGTTTGATAGTTTTGGATGTAAAAAATATCAGAGTAAAATTGAACGGTTCCTTATTATCCAGATGAATTACAAAATTTAAACATTTCAGGAGGTCTTTTCAGAATCATGTATCAGATGTATCAAGATTTTAAGAAAGTTTACTACAAAAATATGGAAATGTATTACAACCCCAAAGAATTTATAGCAAATAGACCCATTTATGTCATTGATACAACAAAGAGTTTGACAAATATTTCTAGTTCAAAAGAACGATATAATTATCAATATGGATTTTCAAAAAGCTGTTACAAACGCGATTTGTTATGTGGTTGTGGTTTCTGAGAAATTTTTATCATATGACGTGATTAAGAACGATATTAGAGAAATTCAGTAGTTAATGATGTTCATATTGTTCTCTTTCATTCCTTCTAAAACTTCAAAAATATACTCTTTCGCTGATCAAAAATCTCGATTTCTTCCGGGAATAATCTTTGTAATCATAAACAAAATATCCTAAATAGTTGTTTACAATAGAATGAAATTATTTCTTTTTATCTCGGTAGTTGAAATATAAACATAAACATTTGCGCTGAAAAATTTATATCTCGGCAGACTTAGTTCCATAGCTTCCATTTATTCTTTTTGTAAAAATGGAAGAGTATAATGCCAACTGTTACAAGTGTTATAATAGAGGAGAAATTATTGATAAAAGATTAGTTTGTAGAGATTGTAATTTAATTTTGTACGAAAGACCTAAACCTAGGAAATTTCGAAATAAATTAACATATTTGAATAACCTGCTTATGAAATTACAATACGGAGACAAGAAGCAAACACATTTTTGTTACAGAATATTAGAAAACAGAACAAAAATTTTTTACTTATCTCTTGGAACCGTTGACAAAATTATTTTCCTTTTCAAAGAATACATTGGGTTTGTAGGTTTAAATACACACGTTTATTATGAGAAGATTTTACCTATAATCTTTCACTATTTGGACATTGAATTTGACTACGATTTTAAACCTGAAATCTTTGATGATTTTATAGTACATTATGGAGAAAGTAAATGAAGAACCTCGTGAAAAGAATGCGGTTTTTACTCACATTCTCCTCCCCGACTTCTCGAGTGATTGTTAGCAAATTTCATTATTTCCGTTTTATAGATTTTTTATTAAGATTTCTGGATTTTTTTCATTAAAAAAACAGCTTATAAATGGTAGAAGCAAACATTGAACAGTAAAACAGCTATAGATTCGGTTAATTTTTCATTCGTGAGTTACAGATTAGTTTATTGTCCTTTAAACAGTATTTTCCGTTGATTTTCTGTTTACTCCAAAAAGTGCGCTAGAACCCTTACATTCATATCTACTTATATATATATATATATATATATATATATATATATATATATATATATATATATATATATGTATTTGTAAACTTATTGGAAATAACTTAACCATTATCACGTTAATAGCACTCCATCCGTTTCTCCAAGATCCATCCCAACTGTTCCATCGCCGATATCTTTTCTAGCCATTGAGCTCTTCATTACGGCTGTAAACCTATTTCGACTAAGAACTAACTTTAATTTTGATATTAAGGGAATTCCATACTCGGCAAGTAGTAAAAACAAATTATTGTAAACTGACTTCCGGTGGTGATGAACAAGAGGGGATGATGAGGTTATGACTACTATTTCACCTGGTTAACGATGGCATGCGCTAATAATGTTTTATATTTGTATGCGGATTAGTTTTTGAAAGAAATGGAGAGTGATTTAAAAATGCGAGCTGGAGTTTATTTATTCATCGATTGTATTAAGATTAGAAAAGAGTACTAGATTTTATAACGAGGGTTTCAAAGCGTTTATAATATACCTCCATGAGTCCAATAGATTTGAGATAAACGTTTATATGATAAACGTCACAAGATGAACATACAATGATCTTTAGACTGCAATTAATGTTATTCTTACATTCCACGGGAACCTTTGCTATACTTGACGTGGCTCAAAATCTATGACTGAAATTAAACAAAGAAACAAGGAACACGGAAAATAAGAGTTAATACTATTGCTGAAATATGTGAACTTCACAACACAAAATAAAGCATAAATTAGAGGACATTGTTTATTCCCTTGTGTAAACCTCGTGACTGCCGCTTCTCAAACTTACTGAGCAGTAAAAGTTATGTTACCAATCATCCAATAGACACACAGAAATCAATCCATCGGCCTCTCGTTAAAACACAAATAGACTCGACATTCTCCCAGAGGTACAAGAATGGAATTTATGCAAGTATAATATCCGTAAAAACTGGTCAAACATATTTATCATGCTTAATAGTTTATTCACCTCAGTGACCTAGTCATGAAAAAAATGTTTACAATAAAAACAAAGGTGGTTATAAGATGGATTGGATTGACTTAATCAAATGTCTTTGTACTAGCAAGAAAATGTTAAAACACAACCTGCGACGCCACTAATGAGGACTCGCTCGAGTTTTGAAGTCATATGCATGAAGGTTGTTTAGCTCACAATCTTGAGTGCTACTACATCAACGTGAAAGAGCTCTGATCCTAAAAAAAGAGTATACGTATCTGATCGAAAACAATAAATATGGGCTAAAACATCTGCTGCCATAAGAGTTTTATTTCGTTCACTACTTTGTGTTATTATAGCTCTGTGATAAAGATCAACAGAAATAATTTAATCCGATAATAAATCTACCTTTTATTTAAAAAGGTATATTCACTAAACCATATTATAAAATGTTAATAGTAATAGCTGCATTATTACAACAGTAGTTGCTTGTTTGTGCACGAGAGCAAAGACGCACAATCAGTTAAATGCCCGAGGTTAAGTAGGGCAGTAGATGGGCGTAACAATATATAACGATTACTGTGTAAAATACTTTTAGGTTATATGGATAACCCAACAAAAATCAAAATATTTTTCGTATATATATATATATATATATATATATATTATATATATATATATATATATATATATATATATATATATATATGTAATATATATATATATATATATATATTTTTTCATTAAGAAAAATACTTCTGTAGATTTGCCGTGTTGTAGTAAAAATCAGTTAGCTTTATGAAATTAATAATATAGCTTGAGTGGCAAGGATAGTGAGAAAAGTTCAGAAATGGTAGAAATTACCTGGACTACCCTCTATTTGAAGAAATCGTTATAAGAAATTAATGTTTATATTATTTTTAAATTGTAATAAAACGCAGAACACTAACTGCAGCTTTCGGAAGCCACTAGTTAGTGTGTTTAAATAATATTCAAAACAACTCTATTTAAATAATAAATTTGAACCAGATTCTTATTAATTATTACGCATTGCAATGTGAGCGGGACTAAAACTATGGGTGGTCTACAATAAGGACTATATTTCACAAATATGTTAGGTTTACGCCAGTAAGGCATCAAGGATATTATTTAACCTGTGGTAAAACACTCTATATTGTTTAGGTGGTACTGACGCCAAGGCTGATATTACTATACAGAGCAACATGATAACTTCGATAAATTAATAAGATAACTACTTACTTTTGTATCGTATTCTTTCTTTTATTAGGACTAATTGTGATGTAATGGAAAAATATAAAAATTATCCTCTAATTCCTATTATTATGAGTAATTAACTTTTGTTAAAGTATTTTTATATTTTAATAAACCCAAGCTATTAGTGTGATGGTTAATACTGACACTTTTGTTGAAATGTATATAATGAGATTAATTAGACACCATCAGGTCCCTGAGTTAAATGTTGAGAATTTAGAACGGAGCTAGTCACACGATTCACAGAGCTGCCCATGCGTCAATATATCATATCACGGTTGTACTCGTAAATTTGGTATCCGGTTATAATATGCCTGTATTTTAATACTTAGAAGTTTGACGTGTTTTCGGTTGTATTTGGCGATTTTTGAAGCTAGTTCCAATGGACTGTTGATTGTTGGTATATGTATTATGCCGCCTGATTTATTGGTCTAAATTCCGTTAGAGCTGACAAGATGCATGTTGGGTTTGTAAGCATTGTGTTTCCTATGATATTTTTTTTAATGAAATTCCCAATTAGTTTTGCATATATATACACTGCATAACGATTGTCAGTATCTGAAAATCAAATATCTCTTTCCCCCATTCATTTTTCATTATTTAATATACAATTATACAAACAAACAGGT
>NW_025776954.1:0-115924 GCF_021130785.1 Homalodisca vitripennis | reverse complement strand
AAAGCGCTTGATGCCCCCTAGTCGAAGACTAATTCTGGTGAAAAAATAAAATGAGTAAAAAAAGTTTTTATTTTTTTTTCTTTTCGTGAAATATGGGCCTTCGGCTTACAATAGACAAGGGGTGTGCGAGGGTAGAACCTCTCAGTTTAGCCCTGGCGGGCGGCCCCCAGGCATGGCCTAGACATGGACTGTACCGCGCGCAACGACACAACTGCCAGTGAAACTGATCACCCCACGGGGCCGTCCGCGCCCGTAAATGGTGTTCCACAGCTCCCTTCGACAGGGTGTTATCCTACGGCCGAAATGGTCCCGGCTTTGGAAACTTTCTCGGCCGTGGTGAAGTAAAAAATCGTCGGTAGGCATGGGAAGTTTTCCGACGGATTTTGGGGCCCTTGGGTGTGGTGGGGCCCTTTCCCATTGGTAGTTTGACTCCCCGTTTATGGGGATTTACCCCCCTTTAAAAGTCTACTTTTTTTCCCCTTGTTGTATTAAAATTTTTTTTTTTAACCCCCTTTTGGACACCCAGTCCTGCATTACATTACTATTCAGTGGCAGAGAATTGGCAAATGAATTTTTAATGGTTCTAGGGAATTTTGATTGCCCCCCACCTTGTAACGGGTATAGGCCCTAGCCTGTAACCTAAATCAACTTTTAAAATTTAACAATTTAATTCGAGAATAATTAAACAAAAAAAACAAAAATTTTTTTTTTAATAATAAATCTAAATGAATAGGAATCCAAACCGACAATTTAATTGTTTAGTTTAATGTTTTCATTCTATATTTGAGAAAAATCAAATTTCAATTCATTTTGAAGTTAGTTGTGCTGGTGACTACCCCCGTCATGACAGTTTTGTAACCTCAAACATAAATCTCGAAGGGTTTAAAGCAGCCATATTAAAAAAACTCGATATTTTCCTCATCAAATAAAAGAAAAAAGCTAAACACGGCAAAACGCCGTGCCACGATTGGCTAAGTAACGATTACTCTCATGGAGGGTAGGACCCCGGGGGAAACGCAAACTGTTTTTGCGCCCCGAATTCGGTTGGGTTGTAGCAAAAAGTAAAAGGGATCATTTTTCGACCAAAAAAAACGGAAAATTTCCCTTTTTAAAGGGGGTATCACTTTTCCTCTCTGCGCTATGACGCGGAGTTTGGGAAAGAGAGAGTTTCTTCCTCGACCTTTTGATGATGTAGTACGTTGTGGACGTTTTAAAAAATTTTTAATTATTAATCATTTTTTTTTTCAATGTGATCCAAATTTAAATTTTTCAATTATCTGTGAGGACCGCCGTGTCGCCATCTGGGATTTGGGAATATGTTTAAGAGTTTTTAAAAACCTTTTCGATCAACTTTTTAAACTAATCAGACTCAAAATTTTTTAATGCTAGGGAGTAGGGGTATTTTTAATTAATTTTTCAAGTATTGGATTTTGTTGTAGGATGTTATTTTAAGCTAGCCAAAATTTTCATTTCATAAAAATCTGTTTCTTAGTATTAGTTTTTATTCAATAAATCAAAAATTTGTTTCTATAAAAATTTTATTTTCATTTTACCACACATAGCTGCCCTACGCCGCACCCATTGTAAAACGCCCGTAAAGCAAAGAGTCTAAAGCTAATATATTTTTCACAAAACCTATCTTTTTACTATTTATTTAATGTAACGTATCCGTTACAAATGGCCCCCAGAAACGTGGGGCAGCTAAAAGTGGTTTGTTAAAAATTTGTGTAGGGGTTTTTAAAATTTGAAATAGAAAAATCAAAATTTAAAAATGTGGATCAGAACTTAAAAGAATATTGACAATTCGGACAGTAGTAGTGAGATGCGCTCGCGGGAACTAGCAAATGGCCTAGATCAGACAGCTCTTTGGCTAATGCGAATAATGTTGAAAACGGGGGTAGGCCTAGATAGAACTTGCATATCAGCAATTTTTGTTTTTGTGACACAACTCAATGAAAAATTTTGGGGGTTTAAAAATAACAAGAGGGATGGGGTAAAAACCGATATTTATAAAAAGATGGTGACAAAAAAAACCGTATTTATAGCAAAATGGAGATGACGTTTCAAACGTGTCATGACACAAATTGAACATAAAAATTAAACACAAAAATTGAGGAACGTTTTCAAAAGTGAAATTGATGGGTGAATTAAAGTTGTGGGGGGGAAGAAGTTGAAACCTAAAATTGCTAAAGATCAATCAAAATTCGATCAAAGAGGTTTTCACAGATTAGTTCTCGGTTTAATGAGAAGTAAAATAAAATCGATACACATGCATCGAGATACTAGAGCAATAAATAATATCAGTAGGGATGAGTGAAAGTACTAAGGTTAGGCTAAACAAGAAATCAAAATCAAAGTTTAAAAAGAGGAATGCAGACCTACTATTGAGTCTAACATAAGTTCAACCACTAGGAAAAGCATAAAAAGGAAGGGTAGCGGTCTGTAATCAACAACCGGCTTGGTAATATTATGGCGGAACTCAATTTGACAGGAGTTTTGATGAGGGTAATGATAGACCCACCCTATGAATTTTTAAAATTTGGCTTAAAAAATTTACTAATAGTAAGTCAAGAACACTGGGAAACAAAACTTTGTATATTGAGATAATACTTGAGAGGGGGAACATCTGAGTGGGCTCGGAGAAACATTGACAAATGGGGAGAGTTTTAGAACACTTTAAAAAGGATTGCAGAAAAGAGATTCTGGGCATATTCAAAACAAAAAGATTTTGAAAACAATTTGATGATAACTGGAATTTTGTGTGAAGGTAACTACCCGATTTTGACAAAACTATTTGCTTGGGTATTCTGACTAAGCAAAGAATGTGGAACAACCAGATGGATAACTTTACGTTTGTTGGCGTTATTGTCGACCATGTTCCCACACATAGAGGCCATCATGGCAAATTCTACAATCCCTTGCAGGTAGTGAAGACTAGAAGTAATATTAAAATTCAGGCCTCAGTTATAGTAACAGCCTTTCACAAAAGAAAGTTTCATGAACATACAACACTAATCAAAAAATGGAAATAAAACAAACAAACATACCCGGGAAAGCCCACACAAAGACTTTTCATGACAGTACCCAAAAGGCAGCATTATCAGCCAAACCATGAGAACAGGGCATAAATACCACACAATCTTTTCTCATATACCAACAAAGGTAGGGCCATCACACTAATGGGAAATCAATTGCAAGAGATCGGGAAATAAATAGGGGGATACATCAGACACGAGGATTCAGAACAATTTCGAGGTAGGTGAATTTACAGGGGTGAACCAAATTACCGGGGGACACACACTATAGAACAAATTCGAGAAAACGTTGTGATGGGCCTATGGAAATTGAGCGAAATTGGTCAAGATGTGACAACCAACACTTCCAGGGGAAATAACTCAAAAACTTAAATTTTGACAAAAAGCCCAAAAAAATAATCCAACTTTTTAATTTATAGGCATAGTCAGTTTTATTAGAGACAATCAACAAAATTTTTGCAAAATGGATACATTTTAAAACCCATGGTGTAGAACATCAATAGGGACTTTTGTGTGGGGGGTCAAACGATTAAAACAATTAGATGAACAGTAAAAAATACATTCGTGCAAGTTTATCCTAAAACCTAATGCATTTTTATTGGTACAAAAGAGACATTCTAAAAAATAAATTCACTTGAGCAAATATGAAACATGAAAATGAAAAGATTTAGGTTGATTACATAATAAATTGTAATAAGAAATTTAATCATTTTGACCTACCAACCTTCGCATTTCCCGAAAGTTGCTAAAGACATTTGATATCAAGGAACGGTTAAAGATTTTAAACAGGGTCATCACGCATTATCATTGGATACAATCAAGATTAATCATGTCCACTACCACACTTTGGGTTGATCCACAATGAGTTAGGTAATTTAAAATATTTTTTGAACAAAACATCAACTTTGGGGGGGAAAAAAACATTTGGCTGATTTGGGGTTCATCTGAAATTGATGGGTTGAAACTTTAAAAGAAAGCATTGATGATTTTTCAATCACACTAATGAAAAATTAAAAGGGGGTTTGTGCAAAGTAACCAGAATCAATCCATTATAGGATCAAAATATTAGCGAATATTATTTTTAGATGAAAGCCACAACAATGATGGAGTAAAGCGGATAGGTTTTTCAAGGGTCCTTTCCCATAAAAGTGATATTGGTATTGGATGGGTTTTTTAAAAACAAGTGTTTCACGTAGAATTCAGTAGTCGAAGCATGTATAATGTCAGATGAATTCTATAAAGCGAAAATAAAAAATCTAGTGGTGTACAACATTCCAGTGCTACCTGTTAGATAATACTGTCTAATTTGAGTAGTGTTACAGAAGTCAGGTCCAAAAGAATAAAAGTTTTCAAATAAGACTGGAAGGTAAATATTGGTGAACAAGGTCCCAATAAACCTTTTTAAAGTTGTTCATGGACTAAAAATTAGGGATACTTGTTTGGGTTTTGACTTTTTCAGCAATCATAAAGGCTGTACTAAACTTGAGATTATACCACTACTTTATGCTACAGACATATGACGGGATAATATCTGAAAACTAAAGTATACGTGTATAGAAATGGTGAAGAATTTGTGGGGGTGGTTAAGAATAATACATGTTTACCAGAATTAACTGTGTAGTATAGAAGAATGAGAAAATGAAATCAACACATACTTCTCTCAGTAGAGTTTCTACATCCATATTTGTGCTGAGAAGATCACAAATCATAATCATGTAAAGCCTAGAACAAAAAATTACTGAGATCACCAACACCATGAATCTGAATCAGAAGCAACATTGAACAAAGAGTAGTTATCACAGAATAAGTGAATTCGAGGCAGTGTAATTTGAAGTCATTAAGAATGATGAACTACGAAATAGTGATAGACAGTAGTACTTCTTTGCAAATAAAGAAGTATTTTCGGCGACTCAGACCTAGGAGGTGATGTCAAAGACTACTCCACAGCAAAGACTGAATGAAAAAGTCGAATACCCATAGTACTTGTGCCAGTCTTTTCCAATTTCCGTTTAGTAAAAACGAAAAAATCTGTAGAGGAAAGAATTAGAAAGTAACTGCTAAACAACTAGATATTATAGAAGAGCCAAATAGTCATTTCTTTTAATCCCTTAGAGGTCTGTGTATTCTAATTAAGAGAAAGATGTGAGGTATAAGATTGTGTCGTAGACAGTAGAAAATTAATATTCGTAGCTGTTCCGGATAGACACAAGTACAGAAACACACTGATAATATTTCCAAAAAATTATATGGGAGGTTAAATAGTTGTATCCGAACATTAGATTTAACGCAAGAGGTTTTTCCCAGCATCAAGAACGCGATAAAGAAATCTTAAGAAAAGCTTTGATAGACTTTACACATTCAACGGGGAAAGAATTTAGCAAGTTAAGCGATTACCATTTTGGTTTGATTGTAAGCACCGGTCTCATTTCTTACCATAAAAGCGAATGAATAATATTTAGGGCCATGAGTTTAGACAATTCGTTTAACTGTTACAGTTGAAGACATTCTAATGACAGTCCAGAACTCTTTTGGAACAATTTAATCATTTCGATAGAGTAATGAAAAAGACTGAGCAAAGAGTGTGGAATTGACTGTTAAACCTTAAAAAATCAGATTTTTTGAAACAAAGTAAATTGTTTTAAGGTGTTGTTTCTTATTATAGGATGATAAAGATGATTGAGGAGATGTTGAAAAGATAATGACTTATCAACCCCCCAAAAAACTTAAATAGAACTGCAATCGTTTGTGAGGATTTATGTAATTATTACAGAAAGATTTCAGAAGAACCATTCAGATTTGACGTAGTCGGTTTCTGTGACATATTGAGTTCTAAAAGATAAATGGTTTTGGGATAAACAAAACAAAAATCTGTTTGTAGAAAATAAAAAGAAACCATTTTTAAAGAACACATTACTGGTTACATCATCCAAAATTGGAGTAGGGCATTCTAGTTTTAAGTACTAGATGCATCAACATACATGTTCGAGCCATGCCTTTATCAAGTAAATAATCAGGGAACATGAAGGTATAAGTATTGGCAAGTAGGACTCTTTTTAAGAGCTGACAATAGAAAAATTATAGCATAACAGAAAAAGAATTATTTGGCTGTGTTCTTTGCTTGTAAAAAAATTCCGAGCGTTATATTATTGGACATTTTCAAGTAAATGTTCGTTCAGACCACCAAGGCATTAATCTTTTTCCTTACAACCGATAGGCTATTTTCTCATAGATAGAATTTGAATTGGGTGGAAAGTTTGACATTACAAGAAGACAATCTCACTACTGAATACCTCAGCGGAAGCCAAATATTTCCCGCGACAGTCTTTCAAGAGTAAACGGGACACGAAAAATTATAAGAAATCCAGTTGATAAGGAATATTCGTAATGGTTTTACAAAAATATAATTGAGAATTGAAGTTAGCGATAGGAAGATTAAACCAATGTTTCAGACTTATAGAAAAACACAAAGGAGTGGAGGATAAAATTTGTGCCTATTTTTACTAAATTGGGATAGGTTGAATCAACAACATAAAAGAGTCTAATTTGTTATTCATAATGGAATACTTTTTAAGATAGATGTTAAATATGGTGATAGTTTTAAAGTCTGTATACCAAACAGCAATTCAAATCAGAATTTAATATATTCAATTTACAACTACACCTGTTGAAATATGGTCATTTTTGGGGGGACCATAAATTTATTTTACATACTAAAGGGAAGATTGTGTTTTTCCTAAGATGGATCTTTCAGTAAAAGAATCAATTAAAATGTTGTCAATTGTGTCAATGTGCCAAATCACACCACTGTTAAATCAATAGGATTTTTACAAACCAATAATTCCTAAAAAATTGAAAGATATAATCTTCATTTGACTGATAGGAGAATAAGCCTGTAGGAAAGGAGGTGTAAAATAACATAATGTTTTGTGTGTGGATTTTGTTTTCTTAAATTTGTGTAAGCGTTTGATATCCCCGGTCAAAAGAGCTACTAGGCCGCGTATAACTAAAATAAATGATCATGTATACATACCTGAGGTAGGTGAGATAGATATGTTTTGTCGATCACTGTCTCACCATTCACTATAAATTTATGTATAATACCACTTAGAGACTTAAACAATTTAAACTATTACATAGTTTCAGTTTGGCAGCCACCGCAAATCCAGTTTGAGAGAAGGACTAATAAGGGAAATTACAAAAAATATGTCAGGATATACTTCCATGAGAAAACATACTAAATGGCCATTAGTACTAAATTATTTCATTGAAAAAGTGTTTGAAATCATTCCGTGCATCACCACGACGAAGGAATTTCCCGTTTGAACTAATGTTTGGTAGGATAGATAGGGAAATTTTTTTACAGCGATATGGTACAATTTTCCCCAAAGAGAAAAAGAATGTTAGCTGACTAACCAGGTAAAATAAGATTAGTCAAAGATAGACTAGTTTCAAAAGAAAAAAGAAAAAAAATTTGAGAATAAGGTCCAAACGCAAGTAATTTAGTATAGATGTATAAAGTTCTAGTAAAAACACAATAACTGCTACAAACGTTGACAAAAAGTTAAGAATTCTTTTACTGCTGTATGAGGGGCCTAGAGGTGTCACAATTAAAATTGGAAAACGCATATGTTGAGTGTCAACGTAAGATGGATGGTGTGAATAGTCAACGATTTAATGTAACCCATCACTTAAAAAAGTTTTAGATCCAAATTTGGTTTAGGTTTTTATGTGGTCCCCCCAAACAAAGGTGGGGGTTTTTAAAACAATATGGTTTGCTGTGATTTTTAAATATTGCCTTTGTAGCATTTTCCCTTCGTAAGATAAAAAAAGTCATTTCAAAACAGAAATAAAAATGGCATGCTGGATTGGTGTACGATTTGACGGCCAGGGGACAAATAAATGTCAAAAACGCACATATCACACACAGTTAGGTTTCGGGGGGGTGGGGAGGGGGAGTGAGTTTTAAAACACAATAAACATACTTCGAAATATGATTTCAAGACAACAGTAACAAGGTACGACAATCACACACAGTTTATTGTTTCTGGGTGGATAAAAACACATAAAACATACTCATCTAAGACGATTGAAGTCAACTTACGAATACAAGTATACATTATCACAAATCACAGTTTAATATTGGTTTCTATTGGTTTTTGTAAATAGTTTAAAAGTGGTAAGATTCGAACAAATTATTAAATATGGTATGGATGTGAATAGGAGAAATGACTATTCAATTAAGGAATACACAGTTGTATTTAAATTTGAAACTACAAGTAAATTCAAAAGAAAAGAAGAGAAGAAGAGAAAAGTTTATAGGCACAAAACACTAATTAAAATATTCATTATTGAAATAATGTATGTTTTTTCTAGAAGTGGAGTTAGTTTATTTTGTTTACGGATAAAACTAAAAATTATAATAGTAAGTAACATGGGGGATTACTGAGATGATAATAAGAATATATGCAAACTGGGGGGGTATACTGGTATAAAAGAGTATATTATTCTTAAAGTATAATTTAAGAGCGTGAATCAAGTAGGCATGTTTAATATTTATTATGAATAATATTAGATAGAGGGGTAGTGTAAATACACTGAACAAAGATAAAGGTGAAGGATATATTGTGAATGGAGTGGATAAATAATAGTATAGAATCAGGAGTGGAAATTGAGAGATTTGGAAACATTTAAAAGTGGAATAAAGTAGGTAGTTACAGGAATATAGGTATAAAATAGTATTGAGCCAATAAAATAAATTCAAGTAGGTCGATACGTAAATTAATTAATTCAGAGCGTGGATAGAATAAAAAGAGAAATATAATATTCTTGAGTAAAAGTATTTGGTTGTAATAAATCAGTTAAATCAACCTATACATAATGAAGTGAGCAATGACACTTAAAAAGTATTTTACTTTGCGTAATGGGTAGTTTAAGGTAAGAGGATGTTAGGAAAATATTGTATTAAATGATTACAAATATAATGAGTGTAAAGAAAAGAATTCAGCTTATATATAAAAAAAAAAGAAAACTCAAAACAAAGGGACAAAAATGGTAATATTATGACTTGGGGGGTTTGTCAAAGAATTTTCATTTCCACTTATAAAAGATTGGGTAATTAAGTAATACACAGGTGATAACTATTAGATAGTGCGTTGGAGTAAACATAGTACAACAAATAGGTAACAAGGAGGGTAAATAAAAATATACTACAAAATATACGGGTTACTTATGATTAGAACCTCGATTAAAATAAACAAAACCAAAAATATTTCAATTATCCTGATTATTACACCAAGGAAAAATAAATAAATACATTTTAAACCATTTATTGTGTAATAATTTTCTAAAAAATAAAAAGAGAATACAAAATTTTATAAACTGTTGTGGAGAGATTGTTAGTTAATTATGAATGAATTTTGAGTAATATGAAAAATGCTGAGAATGAATTTTTTATCGAGTTTAACAATAGATATTGATAGTGTATTTTGACAAATATAATGATTCAGATTTTTATGTCTATGTTGAGTTGTTTTTGACTTTAAGTTTGTCTAAGAATGTTTAATAAATATTGTATGTAACTATTTGTGAAAATCTTAATTTTAAATATTAGGAATTGTTTTTAGTGTAAGATGTGAAAGTGAGGTGCGCCAATATCACAGGCAAATCACTAAAAAATTAAATCACCAAAGCAACTGGACTTTGACACTTTGAAAGTCATGTGTGTTTTTTATTGATATCTACCCCTAAGTATGGACACGTTTGTAGTCAGGGTGTGCTTTTCTTTATTCCTGAAAAAGAGATGTCTAAGGACACAGTGAATTTATCAAGAAGTTTTTGGCAGATGAAGATGACTGAATAAGTGTTTTGATAAAATGGAACAGTTTAAAAGCATTGGATGTGAGAAAATTCAAAACTTTTGGATCAAATCACTGCAATAATAAAAGCACTTTGTTACCATAGGAAAATAAAAAGCTGTTCTCCCAAAGGAAATAGAAATGTGGAAAGGCAAGAACTTTTAAATCAAATGCCAACTTTCAAAGGTGATTTTAATTGAAGTAAATGTGGAAAGGCAAGTGAAACGTTTAATCAAATTCAACTTCCAAAGAGTATGTTATAATGAATAAATTATTGAAACAAAGTACTTTTAAATCAAAATTTTCAACTTCCAAAGGGATGTTTAATAAATCAGACAGATAAAGCGCTGGCCAAATAAGTATAAACGTGATAACTCCACCATGACTGTAAGTTTTATGAACTAAGGAGTAGAAGCTGAGATAACTTAGCCTTAGACACTAGTCAAAACTTGAGAACTTCACAAAGAGTGTTAACTTTAAGTAATAAAATTGTGTTGTCAAAGAAGCAGGAAGATAAAATTGTATTATTAGATTAGTTGACATTTATTGTCTTTTGTTCGTGAATGTATTTGTTGTTTTTTTCCGATTGTTTAATATTAAAAAAAATAAATTATATTATATATTATATATTTAAAAATATCTTTGTTATTTTTAAAACATCACGTAAAGTTTTTAATGAGTAAAATTTTTAATGAAAATTTTTCAATATTTACCACAAAAATTTGGGGGTATGCTGTAACGTATAAAGCCCTAGCCGTAACCTAAATCATCTTTTTACAATTAAACAATTAAATCGTGAGAATAATATAATTACAATTAACTAATATTTTTCTATTAATATTAAATCTAAATGGAATTGGAATCCAAACCGACAATTTAATTGTTTCAGTTGTACTGTTATCCTTCTCATATTTGAGAATAAACAAAATTTCCAGATTCTTAAAAGCTTAGTTGTGCATGTGGACAACCGTCACTGAAATTATGTAACCCAAACATATAATCTCGAATGGTAAACAACCCATATTACTTAAAACTCGATATTTCCTCATCAACTACAAGAAACAAAGCTAAACAAACGAGCAGAAACGCGTGTCCAACACGGATTGGCTAAGCTAACGATTAGTACTCTCATTGGAGAGGTAGCGTACCCAGCGGGAACGCAAACTCGTTTTCTGCGCACCGAATGTCGAGTGGGTTGT
This sequence comes from Homalodisca vitripennis, assembly GCF_021130785.1. Lineage (NCBI taxonomy): Eukaryota > Metazoa > Arthropoda > Insecta > Hemiptera > Cicadellidae > Homalodisca > Homalodisca vitripennis. The sequence goes on along the minus strand of NW_025776954.1, from coordinate 104,836 downwards.
CAGCATAATAAAAACGGATCAGTTTCGGACCAAAAAAACGGAAAATTTCCTTTTAAGGGGAAACACTGGCCCCTCTCTGCCTACTGACGCGGAGTTTTGGGAATATAGAGAATCTTCTCTTCTCGACCTCTGATAGGTAGTACGTTTAGACAGTTTTTCAAAATTTTTCAATTATTACTCAGTCTTTTTTTTCAATTATCCTAATTTAAATTTATTTCAAATTACTCTGTGAAGACCGCCGTGAGGTCGCCACATGGGATAATGGAATATGTTTAAGAGTATGTAAACCCTTTTCGATCACATTTTAAACTAATCAACCTCTAAAATTTAACTGCTAGGGAGTTGGGGTTTTGGTCGAAGTAAAATTATTGTCAACTAAGTGGGATTTTTTTGGGTTGTAGGTGTTATTTTAAGCATAGACCATAAATTTTCCCATTTCATTCAAAAGCATGTTTCATTAGTATTATTTTTTATTCAATAAATCAAAAATTTGTTTCTCTAGTCTGACGAATTATTTATTTCATTTTTCCACACATACTGCCCTACGCCGCCCCATTGTAATTACGACCCTAGTGAAAGGGACAAAAAGCTAAGCTAATAAGTATTTTTCAGCAAAACCTATCCTTGGGTTAAATTTATTATAAATTGTAAACTAAATCCCGTTACAACACTGCGAAATAAGAAGGAATTCATTTTAATTTATTATAAATGAAACCTTGTCACTCATCCACTTTAAGAAGGCTATGATAAAATAGATTGATAATATTCCGTTGCTTTGGGTATTTTTTTAAAAGAGAAATTAGAATAATAGCTGGTTTATTTCCTTGTACCTTCTGCAATTTAGAAAACGTGGATTAACCTGATATTGATTCGTGATTAAACCCCTTTGCATATGTTATGAATTGTTTCAGCTTATGAATTCATTTTATAGCATGTGAAGAACAATTGAATATCATGTTTTCTATACTAAAGTGTCCCCCTTTAGTATTTGGATAAATTACCAAGTATTAAAGAAATTAAATGCATCTCACTTAATACGTAAAAAGCCGATTGAAAGAGCTGTTGCCTAAAAGTAATTCTCTTTTTCAAGATTCTAGTGATGAACGCCATATTAATTTGTTATCCCTTTTATGGCTTCGGAAGATTTGTGGCTTAGTTGAGAATGAAAGCAAGCAAAACTGTGCGTGATTGAATAACAAAACATGTTTGTTTTGATAATACAAAACTTTTGTACCTTTCTTCTTATTATGTATTGTCTTACTGCGAATTTGCTTTCACCATTTAACAATCCCATGAAGTCCTAGATTGAAGTTTATTTCGAGTCGATATTCGAAGTCAAATTTAAAAATATTTCATACATGCATTTTGCATGTTCCCGACTATAAGTCTATGAGTGGAGTGAAAGCCATCACGAAGGGAAAGCCAAATCTCCGACATGTATCCAAAAAACTCGTAGATTATCCAAAATATCTCAGTCTTTTTTAAATATTAAAACGTCAATTTATAAGTTTGGGATTATTCAACTGATCATCCAAAAGCCATTAGGAACCATCCAACATCTTTAGTCCACTAAGTCTCTTGAATATGGTTACAAGAACAATAAAGGCAATACCCCTCGTTTAACTTCTTGAGACCTATCCCTTTCTATTTTTTACTCGTTACAAAGTTTTTTTCATCAGATCTACTCTTCATATGGCGCACTTTATTTAATCAATTCTATACGAATAAAAAACAAAGTATCATTTAACCCTACTTGTAGTCACAAAAATCTAAGATACCTGATACTCTTCACTATTCCAACTTCCTCTTATATCGTAAATATATGGGAATGGGCCATTAAATAGTCTTTACGTGCTACGTGTGAAACAATTTTTGCAAAATAATCATTATAAGTTTAACCATTTTTGAGAGTGATCTAAAAGGTAAATTGTTTGACAGGTTTATTTTGGTTGACAACGCTTCTCTTACAAGCCAGATCTTGGGGACTTTTTCTTGCTGTGGATAATTTAGATTCATTATCACGCGAGACTAAGGGTTGACCCATGTGTCGCTGGCCAAGTGACATGATGGAACTAGACGTCTGCAGACTAAGTAGACCTCCGCGAATCTGTGACGAACGACGGGGCGCGCGAGAGACCGCTTGTCCACTTTCCAACTGCAATCTCTCCCCCCTGCTTCTGGCGTCAACTAATGTGTTCCACGTCTTCTTCCATATCGTTATCTGTACGCTTGATCCCCAGAAACTCATACGCGCTTCGTGTCCTACGTCATCTTTTCATCGTCCCAAAAATGTTGTATAACGTGATCAAAAAAGAAGAGTAGGTTGTTATATTTGTCCCCGCTCGACGATGACAGTAACAAATTTGTTTTAATTGCATCCAGGCGGGAATTTTGTACCAGTAAGATCCCTGAAACAGTGTATATAAGAAATGGTAGATTCTATTTTAACACAATTCTTAACCACAAATGCTTAGTTTAAACTTTCTGTAAGGAACCAAATTTTTGTAGGCCCTAGTTTAAAAAGGATTTATTTGTTAAATCTTCCCTTTAAAAACCCTTTAAAAAGGACCGAAAAAAATTTAACATAGTAAATTTCTTCTATTAAAATGGGGTGTCTTATCCAATGCTGAAGGGTTTAAAAAAAAATAACTAGGTGCTAACAAGAGCTCTGACATTTTTTAAATCATATGTAGAACATTGTTAAATCTTCCAAAATATATGGAACTGTGCATACGAGAAAGTTTGTGAACCCCCTTAAGAGTGGAAATTGTTTTACGAAACGACCTCTGAGTTTTTGTGTAGTGAAAATAAGAAAACTTTCTTAATTTCAAATTTTCCTAAATGTGCAGGTTTGGGACCTTGTATTGCCACATACATATAAGAACAAAACCCATAATTTGGGGAATCTTTATTATGGGTTGTCTAATTTCTAATTTCATATATAAAATCTGAAACCTAAAAATGCAAAGTTGCCTGAAGATGAGGTATTATGCGAAGCTTTTTGAACCATTATTGTATGAAACTATGGTCACCTTAAAAACTCCATCACATAAAATGAAAAGGGGGAAACGAATTATGGGTGTTTGCGTTTTTTCTATGGGACTTTTCCCCTAGGGATCTACTACTGTTTGTGTTATTTAAAGGGTGATGACATCTCTTCTCACCTCTGTATTCAAATTTTTATAAATCATCTGCAAAACACGAATTGAGTAAACAGAGAACCCCAAAATCAAATGAGTGGTACAAAACGAGGTATATTGGCTGCAAAAAACTTCTGATTACTATTTCCTAAGGTTCTATTCTAGTCTAGGGTTTACGTAATTTATTGTCATAGTTCTGTAAGACCCGGGTTTGTGAATAATACTTTAAAACCCCGGACCTTCTAAAGAGAACAAAAATTTCAGGGGAAGATTGCATAGGGCCACAGACGATTGGGTTGCATAAAATAGTAGGGATATGGACAAATATTTAACATATGTAACGAAAACATCTGGTAATCAAACAGAAGAAGATTTACGTCGAAAATATCCCTCAATATCTAAAGACCAAACATTTTTTTAAAAAATTTGTTATGTTGTTGTGGGAATGAAAATCTCCAACCTACCTAACCCGGGTAGCCATAGGAAAATCTACTCCCAAATATGAAACGGCCATTTTAAAACTAATTGTATGTTCCCCCAAAAGACATGAAGAACACACTGTTCCCCCCTAGAGATATCCTTTAAATAAGGTGTTTTGGGGGACTTAGTAGAAGTAGGGGATATGGAGTTTTGGAAGCAATATAAATATATTTCCCATCAATACAACTATATGTCTACTTATATCATTTATGTAAAACAAGGCGTCTTCTATGAATCTGCTCCAGAAAGGTAAAACATTTCCGAATAGGCTGTTCAGTCTTGAAGTAATTTATCAATGTCTTTGTGTGGGCGGAGGCGACTGGTGAGTAAACAATAGGGGGGATTGAAGGGTTCGAGAGTTATAGGGGATGGCACTACCTCCCCAGGGGTGGTACAGTCCCCCACACCCACACTCTTCCCCAAATTATCAATGTACAGTCACCACCCTTTTCCTTCCCCAAATGTCTTGTCACTGAGTTTACTTAAATCCCCAAGGGGAAAGTAGGGGAAAGGGGTTTTCTGTGTTGGCCCGATATATTTGGGGACTAAGTAATTCAATATCAGAATCTTATTGACTATTTGGGCAAAACCCCCTTAAGTTCCCAGAATTTCATTTTACAACTGCCTCGAATACTAATGTGAAAAAGGCAGTTCAACTTTCCCCTTGAAACTCAAAGAGGGAATAATATTTGGGGGTGATAACCCCGGCGCTTTGAAAATTTGAAATATTCAAATACAGATATTTTAAAAATTCTGTTAAAAAAACCTTTTAAAAGTATAACAGCTGACAGTAATACAGAAATTTACAAGCTTATAGTTTTTCTGGGAATGGCGTGTCTAGTTAAATTTGAAATATATTTTACTTAAAATTTGTTCAGCGAAAAACACTAACTAAGGGTTTTAAAAAAATATCGAGGTCTTTTAAAATAACATTTGTTTTGAAGTTTCGTAGTTCTAAATCCCCTTTTTAACTTTACAAAATTTTGGAACAATTTACATTTTAACGAGTACCGATGAAAACTCAATCGTGGACATTTGAACTCAATTGACGTGAATAAAAATTACAAGTAAATAATTTAATAATTGAAAAAGATCATATTAAAAGACAATATTAAAGGGCTTATAATAAAATAATCTCTAAACTACATCGAAAAATGTAGAAAACCTTTCTACCAGTAAACCCATAAATTTTTTTCCTAAAATAATATTATAAAACAAATGAAATGTTTCCTATTTCAAGAACAGAGGTTTGAATTGTTTTTAAGAACTAAGGAATTATACGGTTTATTTAAATAATTAACATAAAACTTCTATAATGTTCAACGGTTTTTATTTGATATCATGTATCCATGACCTGTGAAAATTAAAAGTATTAGGTTGCCGTGTTTTAAAAACAAAATTTAAAATACAATGATAATGTTAGTAATAAGTGCAATATAAAGTCCGCCTATTTTCAGAAAGAAACATTCTTTGCAATCATCTTTCACCGTCCTTGACCAAAATTCCGCAACGAAAATTGTAATAAAATCCGAAAAAATATCCATAAGAAGCTATACCACCATCTCCAGTCTTGACGCCAAATATGACACTGTACGCGTAAACGGAGCTAGGTCAAAAGTGATCAAATTCAATGCATATGGTGGGTTTTGGGTTTCCTATTCAGCTTCTTCTTAGTCAGCTTTTTAAATAACGAGTCACAAGACTACCGTATTGGTAATCTCTGGGAACGACACTTCTTCCATTGAAGATATTCGATGAAAATGCGCGACGAAGACTTCATATATCGATCCCCTACATAAAGTACACCTAGACGACAAAGTACTCTAGCCTGGTTACCCATGCCAGCTAGATCCAGTGAATATAGATGAAAGAAGCGAAAGGTTTCTCATTGTCTCATCATTCAACCACTTTTGAGTGATTAAACTACGATGAGTTTTAGACCACAAAATTTTTCAAAGAAACTGGAGCTGAAATCAATGATCACATGAATGAAAACCCTTTCCCCTACAAAAAAACTCGGTTCACCCACCGCGCCGATTGCTTATGGACAGCTTGGGAGGGATTGCAGCAGAACTTCCCCTTCTTAATAATTGCTAATTAAAAGGCCGACAGCATCAAACATCAAATTGTGAAAGGGGTTCTCTGATTTAAAATCTTTTGTTACAGGCAGAGTAGTCCTTACAAAGATGCCTACTCCGATACTTCTCTGACAGATTCTCAGGTTTGTTGATTCGAAAATTTGTTTATAACGTAACCAAAACAATAGGTGATGTAGTAATTTCATTTGAGTTTTTGTTTGTGACTATTAGGAACAAAACGTTCAAAATCTTCCCCGATAAATAAAAATGATATTGTATTTTCTCGATTATAGTCATTGCCGTTCTATTATATTACTGAATACGATATTATACCGAACGCGAATTTTGTGTTTGGTATAATTCGTGTATGTGAAAAACCCTATACTAGATACTATGGAAACTATTGTGAGTATCTTAGGGGCCCAATTTAACTTAATAAATTTTTTAATGTGTATAAATTCTACTTTTTTCATCACCTGCTCCTCTCTTCACGTGCATCAGTTATCCCTCGGTTACATAAAAACACAATTTGTATCGTATTTGTTATAATAACAGTAAATATATCCTCTATAAACGATGTCATCGGTTTATTTCCCCAGAAGTTGTTTATCTCGGATAGCATGGTGTTATCGTTGAATGATACAGTACAGATTATTATTAAGAAATAAAGAAGATAGGACTCTAAATTTTATTAGATGTTTTTGGGATAGTTATTGTTTTTAAAAGTAAAAGATATTGGCTAGTACTTGAGGGCCCATTTCATATTTATAATGCAAGTGGTAAAGGTAAAGATGCAGAAGCATCTGTAATTTACTTTTAAATACGTCGTTTTTTCTTGCTTATTCGTATTTTTGTCTCCAAAAAGGGGTTTAAATTGTTTTTACCTCATTTTACAACCCTTTGTGTTTAGAGAAAATAAAAGATGAGGGAAAAAAATGGCTCTTCCTGTATACAAAGTCCGGGGGGAAAGGTCGCCCGATTCCAGCTTGACTGGGGAAGTATTGAAAAAATTTCGCAGATTCCCCGATATTGAGATAACCCTCCCTCCCATTTGGGTAGTCATGTCTATTACACCTCATGACGAGGAAAACCAACAATTTCTAACAATAAAAAACCACATGTACTCCCCAAATTTAAAGTAGAGTTTTTAAAATATTACGTCTGAATAAGACTGTGACGAGTTAAGAAACCTCTTTCAACTCAATACGATTTTTTTCAATGAAAACTTGTGCAAAAACACAAGGCATAAGTAAATTGTTTGAAGGTTTTAGTATTGTGATACGCCTGTCTTTAAATATGTATTAAGTGGTAACCAGTTTTAACTATCTCCTAATATCGGTTTATAAAATTTCCCCAAAATTTTTTTTAATATCATTCACTTATAGGGCACCCCGGAGGTCCAAAACGAAGGGGTTTTCCTCCAATTGAGTGTCAAGTGAATGCCCTTTTACAAAATTTCACTAACATCGTAAGATATTAAAACCCTCGATAAAATTTTAAATAAATTTGCATTCTAATTATAACCCTTTTTACTAGCTCCAAACTATAGTTTGTTTTTGGAGGTTTTATTTGCAAAAATAAAACCAATCCGACGAACGGTGTTTTTTTTTTTTTTATGGTATGAAGGGTTTATTGCATTTGGTACATTCTTTCACAGCTTCTCATTTCAATGGGTTTTGGTATATTTTCTTATAAGTAGAAAAGGGGAAATTAATGAAAATAGCCCCCCCCCGAAGTTAGTTGGTATAATATACCAAATATAAAAAAAAAACATATTATTCAAAGAATTTACGTGATCTTCTTCTCTTTTTTTTCCCCTTAGTAAGGCGAAGAATGGGTGTTGAGATTATTTATAAACAGAATTTTAATAATTGTTTGTGGGGCGTTATGATGTGTTTAAATCAGAACAAGTTCTATTAACTAAGATTATTAAAAACATTTTACCCAAATTACTTTATGATTAATTTTAATTTAGGAGTTTTAATGTACAAAGGGGCCATTAAAATTTTGCTGACTGTTATTAGTAAGGGTTTTCGACAGTGATCTATTTTCTATGTTTAACTCACACCAGTATTGTTTAAATTTTATGTTAGAGTTCTTAAACTTAGTTATGGAGCGACATTTTATAGATATTTTTCTTTTATGGGTTTACCAGAAAGAAGAAATTATCGAGAAGCATTTATTTTAACCGCAATTGTAGTTGAAACCCTAAAACTGGTATTTTATTATTGAGAAAGAATCGGACAGCAATTTTAACAACAACAAATTTAAAATTATTGAAATAAATTGCTCAGTCTTTGCGTACAAATCACCCCATCATGCAAAATATATTCCCCAATAATTTGGGGTTTTATTTTAAAAGGATTGATGTTTTAATACAAATAAGTCTTACAGTAAAATTTAACTATAATATTTTTTTGATATTTTTAGATTGCTGTAAACCCAAATAAACTATATATAAATACACATAATCTAAAAAATGATGTTAACAATTAGATAAATTTGGGTAAGGTAGATTTTTATGTGGGATGGAAAACTTATTACCAATTATTTTGGTATGATAGTATCAACAAAACACTTTTTTAAATGATTGTTATTGCCAGGATCCACACGTGTTTTGCTCAATTCACCATCAACAGGCACATTATCCTCTAATAAATTGTAATAAACAAATTAAAATGTCACATGTTCGGACCATAAAACGGATGGGTTAAAAAATTTTTAATGACACAGATTAAAATTTGATGTAGTAAAGTTGTTAAATCTAATCATTCTTTTCAAAATTTTGGGTATTGTCTAAATTTTTTGTATGCTATTTTTAAAAGAGATCTTTAGTATAAATTAGATAGACATTAATTCTGCTATTCGGTATAATCCTCTCCCCCTTTTCCATTTCGATATCTAAAAATGGAGCCATGGACCTTTCAACATTTCTGGTATTTTATGGTCAGTTTTCTAAATGAAAATGTCATTCATGCGAAATTTTTTAAAATTTTTAAGTGTATAACAGTATTTAGTTTTTCCCAATACTTTTATAGGGTTCTTTGAAAATTTTTACTAAAAGATTTATGCAGTGTGTGGGCCCCAAAATTACTAGCTTGTTCACAGCACGATAGTTAAAATTTGTAGTAACTCCAATAGTATGCGGGAATAAAATGTAATGTTTTTTGGAAAAGAAAGGGTTATTTAGTTGACTATTACTAAAATTATACTAGTTATGGAAAACCCTCTAATGCGGAAGTTAAAATAACATATCCATTCTTGATATTATATTTTTGATTTGTTGATGAAAAAATATATACACTTTTTGTTAACACCGAGAAAGTTCTATTTAGCTGATTTCATATTTATATTTCCTCATGTTTTATGGTTAAGTGGTCGTCTGTTGTATTTAAATATTTTGATTATATTACAGATGAGTTCTCCTTTTTAACATATTTTTTATACATCTGTAAAACAACGCAGTCTTAAGAAATTTAAGAATTCACAATAGCCTGGTTTAAAACGTAAAATGAGACGATTATAAAATCGTAAATTCAGCATGCAATGGAAAAGGGCACAGCATCCAGAGTGTGATGGCTACTTCTCCATGACCGGGAAACATTTTCCCTTTAGTCAAATAGCAATCTCTGAAGTATCTGGATTTTAAAAATACAATTTGAAAACACTACATTTGGGAACAGAAAAGAAATTTAAAATTTTGAAGCTAATTATTAAAATCAGCTGTTTTATAACACAACTATTATTTTGTATATTAAATAATTACTATCGAGCCATTGGCTTAAATCAATTAAAAAGGGGTTGTGTCTGTAGTAGACACCCCGGGACACGTTAACCTAAGAAATACATACGATTTCTATTATTAATTGACTTTTTTAACCCTTTGTGCGGGGCCCCAAAAATAATTGCAACATGTTATGTGCTAAATCACTGCCATCCCCGTCCATCCACACAGTAAATTTTTTGGCTACCCTCCCTGTTTAAAATTCGATGAGTTCAGAGTATAAATTCATATGATGATTTAAATAATTTGCATGAACGCGAGTGTTTACGCAAAACGAACAGGGCCGTTACTGTGGAAAAGTCATGTAATAGAGTTTTCTTAGTGCTGAAACATCACTTTTTTTGTCTACCCAGGGGCCTATAGGCCCGGGCTGCACAATCTCCTGGCGTTTTGGGATTTGATTGTTCGCCCGAGAGGGGTCGTTTCAACACCTTTTTCCTTAGCATCGCCAAACGGTAGTATAAGTACCATCCACGTAAAGTCACTCCAGCGATAACGCGTGGTTCTTAAAAGGGCGACACGCGACCGATGAGACGCAGAGCCCCCTACCTAGGGGTTAGCCAAAAACCTATACATAACCATACTTCAGCGGACACAAGCCGAGCAAACTGACACCAGCACTTGAATCTTTGAAATTTGTCTAAAATTCACCACGAACACCTGCTGGTAATGAAGGGATGCATAAGGGGAATTTTTATCTCTTTTCTTAAACTACTTTGCTAAGTTTAAATTATGAAATAAAGGGTAACTTATAAAAACCCGGGTGTTACCTCTATAGAGTAATACAGTACACCATCTGATGTATTATTATGACGATCCTTTATAATGCTTCATCCTTTATAAAGATGAAACCTTTAATACAGATGTTTAGTAAGACGTCCTTTTCTTGTTTTGGGGGAAAGGGAACTTGCATTAAGATACTTGGGAAAACTGTATTTTCAATACCCGACTAATTGAAAACTATCGTCGAGAATTGACGTAGGAAAGGCAGAATTTCTTCAGTAATCTATATCAAAAAATGTGCTAGAGAAAACAATGACAACTTGCTTAATGCAAACCATCAGGCCCTTAACTTATAACACACTTCACATCTACTAGCTCTGCGTAAAGTCACCTACCATATTCAGTATACTCATTAAAACCTCAGAGTTTACTTTCATGTTCGCTTTTTAAAATATTTAGAGTAACTGGTGTATCAAGTTGAAAAGTGATAAATAGGCCATTTCCATTCTGATTAAATTTCCATCTCACGACACTACTGTACAGTTGGTTGGTCGGTTATAAAAAGTATAATAGCTGAAGATGTAAAATTTGGAGATTTAGAAATTTTAAATTCCTTTCCCAAAATGTGTCCTTTTCCACGGACTAACAATCAAACAGAAATTTTTAAACAGAAAGTCCTTAAAATGTTAGCTTTATATATTCTATTTGTATGTTGCTGTTTTCCCACATCCGTTCTTCAATGCAATGCAACGAACATTAATATGCAAATGAAATATAATCGTCACATTATGAGTTAAGTATAATATTAGCTTACCCGCAAAATATACTGACGGACGTTATTTAACAGAAGTTTCCCAGGAGACTGTTATTACGTGAGAAGGGGAAAATAGTGTTCCCCATAGGATTTGCCTGGGTTTCCCTTTTACGCCAACACAAATCCTACTGATTTATTCGGGAGCATTCCGTCCAGCGAAGGGGAAAGGGCCTGTAGCGCACCGGTAGGAAAATTTGGCAGCAGTGGACATGTTATAACACCCTCCGGGGCCTCAGGAGGCTCCCTTCTGGCTCACCATAATTTGCTCCAATCCCCCGCAGAATATAAAATTAGAGGGCCCCGGCGCGACCTCGTTTAACACGTGGAAGACTGGCCGAAATTAAAAACCCAAACCACCGATGAAGCTACGGTGTTATTTTACACTGTATTAAAAAAACTATTTGTTCCGGCAGTTATTCCGTGATTTACTATAATTAAGTAAATCTTCCCGGGGAAACATTTTTGGAAATTGGTACTGTTGCGCCGCGCCGTAGCGGAAGATAAATCCCGCTCGGCTCGCCTTCATGTGTTCATAATTGTTTGAAAGGGACTGGACATTTTTGTTTGTATTACTTCTTACATTATAGCCTCCCCTAATAATGGGGGGGGTATAAAAAAAAAAAAGATGTCTAGAATATCTAAAACTCTAAAGGATTCGCTACATTTTCGGTGAAGCAACCCAATTTTATAACAATTTAGTCATAAAAAACCAAAAGGATATATTTTTCTTGATCAAAGTGTAATCAATATTTTGCTATCATATTATTAAAATTATTTGGGGTATAATCAATAGCAGAAGCAATGCTAAAAATTTTACTATAAATAAATATACAGATTCCCCTTAACTCCAGCCCCTTACCTTTGCAAGTGTTTCGCTGAAAATTTAGGTGATAAGAACCTCCCTGAGTAAACATGGTTGTAGTAAAAAGTACGGTCGTGTTAAACAACTCCTGGAGTCAGGTATTCCACATCCGCTAGTTGTTGGCTGACAAAAAAAAAACCACTCTTAACAAACCAGTCACTATCTCTGAACCAATGATGCAAGGTCAACAAGTTCAGCACTACAAGAGAAGCGCCTTTGTGACTTTATTAACATATGTTTCGTAGCATCAAATCGAATGTATACAGGAACTTTTGGAGTGTTGATATTACGTAATCTGCTTCACATCTCTTGGCCCCCATAACTCTCTGTGATCTGCACCACTCGAAAAGGGGCCCTTGAACCTGCTTAGGGACGTTCATATGCAAAGCCATGAAATGACTACTATTATCTAGAATTAACTTTCTCGTCAAAAATTAATGGCATTGAAAAATTATGACCCTCTTGCTTATTGCTTTTATAAAAGTTCATTATTCCAGGGGAAGGATGTCAACGAGAACGATTGCCCCTTTGGTAAAAAAAACGCCATAAGCAAAGTCCTGGATCATCAGATTTCATTTGAGGGAAATATTCATCTCCAACCTTTTCCACGCTCGGTCATGACCTTCACTAAAGGAAAAACCCCTTTCTGATGAACGTCTCAAAAGTCCAGAGTCAATAAATCTCATCGCGAGCGATCCTCCCGGGGTTTGAGAGACTAAATCACTTTGTGATCGAGACGAAAAACAGGGTATGTCGATATTATTCGTTTTTCAATAACCATTCTTTTAATTAGGTATAATGGTTTTCCCCAAAATCTAATAGTTCTGTCATTGGCCAAAGTCCCGTCTGCTAACTTCACGTCATCTTAAATTAAGGTACCATCGGTTTACATAGTCTATGATATAATGCAGTTTTTAAAATCATAGAGGACTTCCCCCACGACGCACTGCTCACCCCGTTCGTCTTCATAACCAGAAACCATTAGATTTTTTTAATTATTAAATGGTTTACTCATCAGCAATTACCACAATTTTGGGGAAGTTTTAATTTCTTTATTGTGTCTTCTCCCAATTTTAAAGAACCCTTTATTAATTCGTTTCAATCATTTGCGAACTCAATAAAAATATTTTGCAACATTTTAAATTAGACTACTAATTCTTGAAAACTAAATTTGCCCCTTTTTCCCCAACGCGTACGCTAATTTCGACCCGAATAACCTCCTTTGGGTAGAAGTTAAAGACATTCAAACATCACATGGTTGCGTTACGAACGATCTGTATGAGTACTGTCATATTCCTTACATAAGGAGAAAGGGGAAAAAATAACTCAAATAAAAAGGGCGTTTTATACCCCTTTTTGAAATAAAAATAACGATAAACCGTGGGAAATCCGAAAGGTACACAAAATCGATACACAATTTTTTAAATAATTAGAAAACATTTTAAGATTTACTGTTGAACTTGTTTACTGTTTGTAAAGCTAGGTTTAAAACTAAATAAATTAAGACATAATGCCAATGTTTGAACTAATATTATTATGTATCTCAAATTTTACACACACCGAAAAAAATTTTTAAAAACTCGAGCTGTTTGAGACGTCAATATAATAATACGTTTCTTTTAAAGGACATGCAAAATTACTATAGTTTTGGGCATTCATATTATAGAAAATTCTATAAAATTTACAGCATTTGATCTTGAGTAAAGTACTACCAAGACTTAGATTAGGGTGACTCTTTTTGTATTCATCTACCCTCGTATATTCGTTTTGGATTGAATTATCTATATACTGTGTGAAATAAAATGTCGCAAAAATTTATTTTTAAAATGTACTATCGGAACAGTTTGAAAGTGAATGGAATAACTTTCTAATTAAGCTTGATTGACAAGAATTATAATGATGAAATCATTACATTTTTTTTTCTGGCATTTCAAATTGCTCTTTCAAACGTTTTTGGGGTTATTTCAGAAGTATCGTGACTTTATCTACGACAGCGCCTCGCATTCAGTGTAGTGTATCTGTATGCTTCTCAACACCTTATTTAATGGGCCCCAGCTTCTTGAAACCTTATTCACCATCAAAATACTTTTCACACAAAAATAAAGTAAATCGCGGAGACTTCTAAACGTTTTTTCTAGTTTTCGCTTACCGCTAAAATTTGAAAGGGGTTCTACCTTAAAAATTATGAGGATATGCCCCCACTCATTAAAGAAACTTAAACATCAAAAAATTAATAAAAAAAAATTTGGGTGTTCGATAATGATGTTTCGACACTCACATAATTAAAACCATCATTAAGTTGCCAACAAAAATGTAGATGGCCTCCCCAAGCCCTTTTTAATAAATGGAGTACCAACGAAATCGTATAAGGTAGTTTAGGCACCTTCTTCCACTACCGGTATCTTTAACTGGGGTTTAAGTTGGGGAAAATTTTCGTTAGTTATTTTCATCTCATTATACTTGATTTAATGCATTTTACTTTCGACTAAATCTCTCATGATGCTCGAAACCTCAATGCACAATAAAAAATATGTACATATTAAGTCACACAAGCGAGTGTCGCGTAAACAGCTTCGTTAGGTTTCTTTGCAAATTTTTTTAATCTATAACTCATTTAATTACTTGGGAAAAATCTTCCCTACAATAACTGACAAACATACAGAAAAAAAATCGTAGAGAAGCCCATCCACCACGCCCCTTTTCCGCAATGTTAGAAGATTAAGTTCAGGAAACTTTTTTTAAAAGTTTACATATGAATTCTTTTTTGGAGATATGCTTAACATTTTTAAATTATGCAAAATTAGCATACATTAGTTAAACAGAAATTTATATTCTATCCGCAATCTTCACTTTCGATCAATATTACCCCCAAATGGGAAAAAAAATGTAATTAAATTTCCAAAATGCGCATCTTAACGCACAGGACCAAATCCTATGGAACCTTCATTTTCACCACATCATTGAATTCGATCGTGCTTTTTATATATCAATTACCTACATGCAAAATAGTCATGTCTATAGGGGTTAAAATTTCATTCTCGAGGTAAAAAAAAAAAGGTTTTCCCCCAGAACCTTCACTATCATAATATTTCGCTTACTTTCTTGGCCAACAATTTTTCGAATCAGAGTTAAATTTAGGGCGATTAGATAATTTTTGCCAAAATGTGGCACTAACTTCTTTATTGGTGGATTAATATTAAAAAAGACCTAAATACCGACATTTGGTTAGTTATATGGGAATTTACAAGAACAGTTAAAACAAAAATGGAGAATATTTTTTACACATATAAATTTATGCAATAAAAAACATTGAAAGTGTCGTTATTAAAAATGTTCAATCAAGTCATTCGAGACCCTTCATAGTCCATATTGACGCCTGGCGCCTGGCTTCCTTATTAGGCATAATGTTCTCGAATCGGGTACATTACCTCAAAGTTTGATGTAAAAAAATGGGTTTTCCAGTATGTTGTTTCCTCTTATGCGTAATACGGCCCAAAATTAAAGAATTTATTTGAGTGAAAGGGACGCTAAACGAATAGGGTATCCTTTTAAATGACTTCTGCCTAAAATTAAACTGACCTGCCGGGGAATGTTATGTGGCGGGGTTTATTGGGAGGGGCAGTACGATCTCAACGTTTTCATAAATTTGGCTGCCCTAAATTTCCTCTATAAATCAGAAACGTGTAGAAAACAATCAAGAGAGTCTGTTAATGGACCGAAAGCGCGGGACTCGGTCCGCGCCCTTTGTCAAACAATTTTGACGTTTCCCAAAAACCCCCATAAGGTGCCAGAAAATCCGTCCCTGGCAGTTAGGGACTACCTGAAGAGGAAACTGTTCAAGGTTTCAGCTTGATCAGGTTAATTAAGGTCCAAATAAGGGTGTCTATATTAGTTTAATTATATCACAAATAACCCTGTTTTTGTAATTTCTGAAATTACAGAAAGTAATGTTGCTAAAAAAGTATAAAAATGTTTAATGATTATATGTTTACAATACATTTTGGGTTGGAAATTATTTATTTAACGTTAAAAATTATAGCCCCTTTAAGGATATGTCACCAGTATACAGGCAAAAGTAAACCACTGTTTTTGTTATGCCGCGCCGAAATTACAAGTGAATTTACAGTACGACATTTAACACTTTGATTCAGGTTTAAATACAACTGTCCCTTAAAAATGTCATCGTGAAGAAATAGAAAAACTCAAAGACGAGCAAAGATCAAACAAATTTTAACAATCGTTTCGACATCAAGACACGTCGATTTGACTTATGCAGATGCACAACTGATGCACTACGATGTTATTGACAAAACGGATCTCTAAGCACCGGGTACAACCAAGTGTTCCTATCACATAACGTAGCCATGGTAGGTAAGTGAGTTGATGTTGGGTTTTAGCTCCAGGCTTCCAAAAAAGTTGTTTGAAATATAAAACGATATTTGTTGCTCTATTTATTCCAGCTTTAACATTTGAAACTAATTTTCATATATGAAAATAATGGGTTACAGGGCCATTTAACATCAACAAAACCAGTAAAGAAGTTACATTTGCAGAATCTTTTTCATTGGTGTGACGGTCGGTTTTAATTTAGTCAACTAGAAAGTAATCATCTGAAAAACTATCAGTAAATGGAATAATATGGTTTTTTTTTATTTTTTCTATGCCCTCTTATTTCAACCCGCCATCAACATAGCGGTTTCCTAAGATCTTATCTAGATTTCAAGATGCAATCAAATGATCTCGGTGCCATACAGTTATGACAGGGAACTAAAGGAGTTTAATTTAAGAACCGATTTGATTTTTTCATCTTTGCTCATCAAGCTGGACTAATGTTTCAATCATGACATGCACAGTCATGCAACATTTAAGTTGGTTTTTTGTATTTTTGTAATAATAAATAATTACCACTTATATCACTTTCCACCTAATCTAAACAAACCTAAAATACGCCACAACACGTTATTCAGATAGACCCCAATTTTGGTACGCTGGTGATTATTTTGAACAAGCGCCGGTTTTAACATTACATAACATTATCTAATAAAGACAAACAGATTCCCGAGTTAAGGTATCCCAATAATATTTATGGAATCGTCCGTTCATGAGTTTGTCAATTAATAAAATTATCCCCCTTTTGTAACCCCAATATTGATATAATTTTTTATTAGTCAGTTTTAAATTTACTGTTAAGGTTCTAATTTCCAAAATGTTTAATGATATTAGGTCAGCAACTCTCTTTCTAAACGTGAATTTTGCCGTTTGGAAAATTCTTGGTCACAATTTTACATAGCACTTTTTTTAAATTTCATGTTGACCTTTAAAATTATGTTACAACTTTGTGGCCCTTACAGATTGTGAAATTTCCAAAAAGTTACAACCCGAATCACATCCATGAGGAGGGATGAAGAATCGTTAATGGTGCAATTTACACATGTAAGCGACCGGACAGGTCTCCTATTCTTAAAATCACGTCCATTGTCCTGTCGATTGAGATTTTTGGAAACTTGGTACAATAGGTGATAAGGTTTTCCCTGTCCCAAAATAGAACTATATTTTTTTGGGGTTATAGGGTCAAATACCAGTAAATATTGCACTAAAGGATTAATTTTTAAGCAAAATATAAAAAAAACAGAATACATATAATTGAAAAAGCATGGGGACTAGTGAGTACCCGTCAAAGTTTAAGTCTAGTATATTATTTCAGTAAATTTACCAACACATGATTGACGGAATTATTTTGGTTGGATTAGATTTGTTTCATAACAAATATGAACATTTAAAGATTAACCTTTAAAGGATCCGTTGCTATTGCACTCTACTATTTCTGTGGGCAGATCCAATCATCACGTGCACAATATATGAGAAGATTCATCCCAATGCGATAAAATTTGTATGCCCCTTTGTAACCATACTGTGGTTTGCCTATTAGCGCAAAACGAACGAAAAAACTGATTACAGGAGAAACTCTAAACACTAATATAGTAAAGTAAACTTTAACATTATCAAAGAAAACTCAATAATCAAAATTTAATTCAGCTAATTTAGATAAAAATGGGTATTATATCTCTGGACACCCACGTTTTTTAATAGTTGTACAGTGGCTTGTACATCCCTACTTTACCGCATATAAATTTTTCAACAAAATCCCTTTAATGGATCGAAAGGTAATTTTCTGGGTAATACAAAGGTCCTTTTATACACCTTATATAAGTTTATATTTTGTTATATATGTATATTGTATATTTTTATTTAATACACGTATTTTGTGAATACATGATACTATTAACGAATCCATGTTGCGCGGAGGCTCTAAATGGCAAGCCCTTGTAACTGCTTGACGGGTAGGCTACGTAGCAGTGTATGACTGGGAAACGCGCACCCCACAATCATTTAGCGTGTCGTGCAGCCCGTCCTTCGGTCTCCGGAGCACGCCCCGTTATTCTCGGCTGTGTGTTGTGACTGTTATAAAGATATTCGACCTCCAGCTCGTTACTGTTGGCTTAGCACTAAAAGATACCACAGAACCGATCGTTATGAGTCATAGAGCCGGCACGCTCCACTCTCACCCAGTCTGGCTCTTGCTCGTAGTTTCAGAACTTTACTAATAACAATAGTTTTCCAGCAGTCCTAAACAAAATGAAAACCAACCCGGTAGAAGCCTTGGCTCGGTTTTATAATTTTATTGTTCCTTTGGTTGTAATTTTTGTTGAGCTATTTCATCCCCTCGCACGGTTTCTTTTTTTGCAAATCATCACATTACAAGTCCTGAACATGTGGATTCAGTTTAGAGTTGCCACTTGGCGATATATCATTTTCATTGCCCCTTTCCTATCGGATTGCTAACATAACAATCTTAATACAGAGAATATGATTTGGGCAATTAGAAATGCCCGACCTGCTTATTGTTTTATCGCTGTGGCTACAGCTAAGGCTGTGACCTTTTAGGCGTTGTGGGGTATTCCCTCTTCAACACAAGAACCCCTAAATACAAATTAGGAAGGCTTTCTTACTGTTCTATCTTTAAATACACTAAAGATGATGGGTACACCAGTTTGATTTTTTTAACCAACTAACTCTTGGGTTTCGCTTCTATATTGTCCTTCTCTGAAGAGCTCAAAGATAAGCAACAATAAAATGTTAGTCTGTATTATTTTTCATCCTCATTTTGTCTACTTGGTGCATTAACTCAACTTTGTGAGCGTTCACAATCCACGTACAGAAATATTTTGAACATACTAGTATTTTACTCACAATTACCGTCTTGTATAATAGTTAAATAATAACTTAAAAAATAATATAGTCCATAAGAACGAGGTCCCAACGCATAAGGCAACAAAAAGCTGTCACACAGACAGGCGGACAGATGCCCTTTCGCTTTTTGATCCCAAAATCAGATTAAAACATATGCACTCAAGTTTCCAAGTGTCTCGGGCATAACTACAAAGCAGACGGAGGCAGTTTAGACAAACGGCTGACAGACGATTTCGACGGCTCTGTTGGCCGACATTTGGCGTTTTCACTTGCTGCAATGTGCACTGCAGAAGTAGACGCCTAAATAATTTAAGAAAGTTTCCTAACTCACAAATTCTGGGAATTTTTTTGGTCTTTGATTGGGAACTTTTAAGATTTAAACCTGACAGTCTAAATTTTTATAAACATCGATATTCTTACATCCAATGTTGAAAACGAACGGTAAGCATGAAGCAAAATAACAGATCAGGGAATAATGGGTTTTAGATATATAACTTAAATAGGCAAAAATGTTTCGTTTTAAAAGTTCTAGCCTGATTCCGAGGAAAGTCAAGTAAAGATGTATAATATAACCACACTATGATAGAAAATGTAAGATTTCAGCAAGGTTTGCTAAAGTAAAAGCTTTTATATTTACTTTTAAATGTATAAAAATTTGGTTATCACGTAGGTGTATTAAAATGAATCTACTGTTAATAACAAAGACAACCACCCTTACATTTTGAAATAGAACATTGAGTATATAAAGTCTCTTGTCTACTAATCTACCAACCAACTTACCATTTATGATTGCAATCAAACTAATGGCCTCCGGTGGTAAAACGTGGCGAGTAATCCTCTCACCTTGCCTCACGTCGCTGCCGCTCGGCTCCGTCAGATGTATTTATTAATAACATAACGATATACCGTAACTGTACACGCTACCCACCACATACAACTCTGTGTGGTTTTTATTATTTTATGTGAGGGTTACCACGAGAGAATTACTACTCGTAGTCAGGCTTTGTAACTAACACTGAAACTTTGAAAATACAGGTTTTGAAAAGAATGGGTACGGGCTTAATATTTTAAAAAAACCATAGGAGATAACATCTATAAACTTTCACATTGTCATGAGGCTATGTAAACTATTTTTTCTTGGTACTTACCATGACATACCAAGCCATGGGGACGGCCCACAGAGGAAAACATGAAATCTTACATTGAACATGGGTCGATGATAAAATGGGTTTTAAGGATATAATAAAACACAATAAATGACCGGAGGGTTTTTAGTTTTATTTGAGGGTGTTTATAAAATTATTGACATTTAAATTTGCTAATTTAAAATAAGTCAGTGAAACTACATTGGTTATAGAGTGAAACGCCGCCAACCGCATCTGAATACGACGATTCCAGTCAGAAAATGGCAGCGCATAATGTTACTTCACAATGTGTACCTAAAACAACCGCCCATTTCTGCTTGATAAACCTTTTGATATGGTGCGTTTGAGGAATTCAACTCTACTAAGTGAGCTCTATGAGAAATGAGGTATCACTCGACCCATGCTTATTTAAGATTCTCCAGTGTTTTCCTCTGTGGGCCGCCCCCCAAGGTTGGCGCATGTCCATGGTAAATAACAAGGAAAAATAGTGTTACATGAGCCATATAACACTGTAACAAAGGTTGTATATAGAGATGTTATACTTCCTATGGTTTTTAAAATATTAAAAAGCCGTACCCCATACGATTTCAAACACCCTGTAGTACTCCCAAGCATTATTACATGCACTGAATCGATTAAATGGTTTTCAAAATTGACTACATATAAAAAGAAACTGGGTACATATTCTTATGGCTGGTATTTTTGAGACAATCCCAATCCCCATATTTTTCGATGGATTTTTCTTCAAACCCAACATCTAAAATTCTTTTTTAAATGATCTTATATCGATTAATTAAATGCAGGATTTTCATTATTGAGAGGGAAATGAATTGTGGCGATTGTCATTACAATAATTACAAACTTGGAAAATTTTATAAGTCTGTAATATTTTCGTTCTGGTTCAAGTTTGTATATTAAAAAAGTAAAATAGAAATATTTTGATAACCGTAACTTATATTATTGCGTACTTCTAGCTCTAAATTACTTTCTTACAGATAATCGAAATATAAAGTTAAAAAAATTTTACCTTAAATTTCTCTAGATTGAATTGCGCACAATGATATAGAATTATATAAAAGAGTTAGTCAACCTTGTAAAGAATATTTTGAATATGAAATGCTTAAGACAATATGCAATTTTCAAATGAGTTGACCTCAAAATGGATTTAAAATGAATTACGGATTTAAAAGCTTAAACTAGTATTTTACTGGTGCGAATTTCCTAGGGAAAATAACTTTTTACTTTTACAGTCATACAAAGCCTTTAACCATAGATTAGGATCTACACTTGGACTCGATGTTCTTATTGAAATATATTCATTCTAAAATTTATGTTAAGTAGTGTACATTATTGGATGAAGCTCTTTCAAAATCATGGCATATTTGGTATTCAATAACCATAAAAACCGTTAAAAAAATCTTCATCGGTTTTCTAGATGTGCACACTTCAACCCATCTGATATTCTTTGAATTGATTGGCATTCTTCTATTATCTTTAAAACGATATGTTTACTTTGATCTATGATTTTATTAGTTAATATTATGTAACCACCAAACCCTCATTGTAGCACTTTCTTCCCGAGATTTCTGATCGATGCCTTAGAGGTGGGTGGTGGTGGTTTTTTTAATGTCCTTTGTTTATGACGGAAAAGTGATATTACAATAATTACTAAGGTAATTCTGCTACTTTTTACATGTTATGTGTTTAAATTTAACACTCCTATATAATACATAATATTCTATCTAACGTTACTAAGAATTAATTAATAATTACTAAACAGTTGTTGCTGAGCAACAAACTTATAGTAACTGTGAACATTGTCTTGTTCGTGTGGAATGTCAAGTAAACCCTGCTCATCTAGTTTACCGAGTCGAAATCAATATATCCCAAATCTTTTCCCCTTTAGTAGTGGTGTGATCGCGTGGTAATGTGACTGTTGTAACAGTAACTTCATCTACTAGGGAGATGTTAGAACTTTCTGGATACCTTTTAGATGTGATTTTGCGACTTTGACTCAAGTGCAACCCAAAGACTAAGTTGACTTCCTTAGACTTTCGCTTACCAATAAAGCCAAATTCCTAGTGTCATCTGTTAACGTATGAAAGTTTGAATTGGCGGAAACCAGACCTGATTTATAAACAATAAAAACAATTAGGACCATAATGCAAAACCCCTTGGGAATCCCATACGTCCAAAAAGAGCCCAAGGGAAGTTTTAGCTGCAATAGGACGTTCAATAACGGAGTTCTTGGATCAACTCTATAGGAAACAACAAATCCTAATCTCCTCAGTTTTTGGCAGTAGTGTACACAAGGTGCTAAATGTCGACAAATTAAATAAAAACTATATGAGTTGTGGTTAAGAAGTAGAGGATGGATAGAGATGTATGACGTTAAAAAAACCTTTATATTTTACTATCGCCAAAGATCAATAATTGTTGACTCTATCATGCCTCTAAATTTTGTAACAACGTTTGTTTTGTATGATTAAATCTCCCTTAACCAGAGGCCAAAAGATACACATAGTGTAAGACACTGGCTGAGGCAAACTACCGAACTGGGAGTACACAGAACGGGTGGTTTATGAACGCTCTATCCTTGGCAAGCGTGTGTGCAATTCCGCAACAAACTGCCCAATTCAAATTAAACATGTTCCAAACTCCTAGTGCTTAAAGACTCGCCTCAAACGCTTCGTGGTGTTTCAAGAATTCTATAATTGTGTGTCTGTATTATTGACATCGACTGGGAGACCGGCCAATTAGAAGACTGACTCTGCCATGTACTAATTGAGTTGCATTGTTGATGAATTGAAGAAGCGTGATTGTAAAATTGTAAATGTATAAATGTTGAAAGTTTAAATGAACTAAACATATTGTAAATGTATGAATGTATGTATTCTGTATTGTATGAAGGCATGGAATTTTTAGAAAACCCTGTAATTGACGTTTGCCACACAAAGTATATTAGTTGTTCACTGAATATATCAAATATTATTCATAGGGTCTGACAACACACATCATTTTTTACTATTCGCAGATCTAATCTGTTAGTTAAAAACTCAATTAAAAAACATTGTCAGAAAGCGCTGAATAGGTGCCGTTTCTATCTCCGTCTGGGAATTCGAGGGACAAGCTCAAGCCAACTTGACAGTCTTCAAGAGAATAGGTCATCGCTATTCATTCTTATCAACTATTCGTTCTTAAGAAGTTATAGCAGCATTTTAATCCCAACTCTCCCCGGATTCTACTGTGATTCTGTCCTAAGACGGAAATATTACTAAATGGACATTAAATTGTTATCTTTTGGAATATTCGTATGGAATACTCCATGTACCCAAATTGTAGAAAATTAAAGGGTAATTTTTCTGCCCGAAGAAATTTTTGTAGACTTGGTTCGTACCCATTCAACCCACAAGCATGAATAAAAAGTTATCAGTGCAACAATTGCTGCGTGTAATTATGCTCTGATTAACGGAAAACTGTGCCTATTCTCATTAGTTGCCGGATTGTGTTTGAAAACACTTTTCAGAGAGGTCATCAAAAAGAACCAATTCACATCATGTTGCAAAAGTTGACCATATTCGTGAAAGGAAGTCTCCATTAATCATAATAAATAAACATAATAAAATAATCATTAAAGCGAGAGCTAAGTCTTAATGTACTGCTTTCTAGCTATGATTCTGCTTAAATTTTTAAAAATAAGTGACATTTTACCTATCCATAATCCTCGAAATCCATCGTCAAATCACAAAAATGAGCCTTTTTTGTTTCATCATTCTTATCGTGGCTTAATTAATTTTTACCCAACAATGTTTGCAAAAAACAAACCTTGTTTGTTTCAAAATGATGGATTTTCAAAATATCCTGTAAAAATAATTGGTTAAAAAACCTATCGCTTTTCACCTTCTTTTTACTCCTTCCTATAAGCACTAGTACACCTGTGTCGTGTGAGTTTATTACTAGAAGAGTCTAAAACAAATTTAAACAAGGTGGAACTTCTTTGGATGTAATAAGGTTGGGGTGGACCATAAGTATACAAGGGTACGCCTAAATCGTCCAAATAGCTGGAGACAAATAATATTTCTAACACTTTTGAATTCATTATTAGCTATCAAATTTTGTGTTTACTTAAGGTTGTTGTACACAAGGGTTTCGGACAATTCCTATGACTTTATGGTTAAATGTCATTTTTAGATTTGAAATCATTTAAAACAATCCTTTAGGGTCGATATAGTGGGACACCTCTGCAATTTAGCAGTGTGACTGCTAGACATTCAAGACGTGTAGTATGAATCCACCACCCTGTATAAGTGGATTAGGACCATCACATTATATATATTTTCCTACTGGTACATAGAACAGATTTCCTCATAACTTCAAAACTACATTAATAAACTAATTAATGATTACAATATTCAAAACTTTTCTACAAAATGGCGTATTGTTATTTAAGATGTGTGACTGAGTATTGTTAAGAGTTTACAGGGACTGATAATGAATGGGATGAATAAATGAAATAGACAAAAGTAATTATTGACATATTACAGTGTATGACAAAAAAATTATTACAGATACTCCGTATAGTATATAACAATATATTGAAATGGAAAACTGATCATGATCTATTGTTCTATATTTAAATGAATTCGCGACTTTTGCATAAACTTAGAGAAGTAAAAATGCACCGTCTGCAATTCACTTGACATATTTAACTCACGATACATTTTGTCCTTCATTTCCACTCTCTAAGAAGCACTTTGATAATGTTTTTGGCCAACTTTAGTGAAGATCTAACATATTTACAATGCGACTTTTTCTGGAATCTGGAAATCAATAACAATAATTTTTTTTTCATATCTAATAAATCCCTCCATCTGGCAGTCATTTTTTTCTGTAGTTGAGGCAGATGTTTTCGGAGCCTCTGTGCAAGGTTTGTTAAAAAATTATTTAAAAATGAGTAAATTAAAAAGAATATATATAAAGTATATATGTTTGTGTTCAAATTAGAACATATAATAATATTAGTATTTAAATATGGCCTTAAAAAAATGTTGACCTAAATTTTTTTTCCAAGTTAAAATTTAAAAAATTTACATTTGGTTTTGTTTTTATTTGGGGGGGACCATACCTAAGCAAACCCCATTATAGTAACAAGAACTATAAAAGTGAGATAGCCATTTTATTGTCAAATTTATTCGTATGTTTGTCAAAACACTAACATTTTACAAATTTATGAAACTAATAAAAAACAATGATATAACAAAAAGCAGCGTAAGCGCATAAATTGTGAAAATAGGGTTATATGTAAGAAAGTTTTGCTAAGTAAGAAGTTTTACTAAATAGCAGTTTATACTTCAATACATTTTAGTATTTCATAGTTTATTACTCAAATAAGTAAAACCTAATATCAGCAGTAGTAAAATAAATTACATTAACTTTTTTTTTTGAAAGACGAAAAAAGTTTCATTTTTTCATAACACTCAATAAACATTTGCGAAAAATTATCGAAAAATGTCTTTATTTCTATAAAATTAAATTTATTTTGCACTACTGAGCAATATTTAACAATTCACGCACAGCAACAACTAAACACAACACTACAACACAAATAAAACCTACTAAAAACTTACAGAATAAACACGACTCGTCCACATCAACAACTCAGACGCATCGACAACATGGCGTCACAGCTTTTTAACGTTCCAAATACGAAACTTGGAAACATTGCAACTACAATACAAGAGAGAAGTAAAACACTATAGTATTTTTTCCCTAGGCTTTTTTTCCCGAATCCAATGTGTGCATGGAATCGAGAATCTATACGTTGCCGGGAATATACGGTAATGAGTATTATGCAAGGGGAATGTTTGATCATCAAAAGTTTTGATTGGAACCAACAATCATAAGTGGTTGTGTTCTTCACAATTTTGAATGAACAACGAGTTGGATGATACCTGAAAAATAATGTCTGTAAACCTTTAATCGTATTAGATCGTGATATACAGTTAAATATAACCAATAAAAACATAAATTACGTTATATATAATAAAGTATATAAATTATTCGTGGTATCTAGGTATCACATCTTCAATAAATATGACATGTATAAATAATTTACATAAATGTGAAAAAACATTAGGTGATGACTGTCAAACAAGTAAAAACAAAACATTATAAATATATGACAGGTAGATCTAGCATCTATGGGCCATTGCATGTCGTAGTGGGAATAAGTTACGAAAACTAAATTTCATCTTTTAAAAATTAAAGACCCCATGAGGTCTTGTCATGAAGCAGCCAATTGGTGTGCAGTTTTCTTCAACTTTTTTTCAATTTAAATCTATTAATTAAAGGCATTCGTTTGAATCTTCAGGGATCTTATTTATGCCTTTGATGGCTCGTAGCTATTTTCTAGCTGTATTTTGTTTATTGGACATTGGTATAGTATGACTCTGAATGGTTTTTCTATATCGCTATGAGACAATGTTCAAATACGATGGCTAAAATAACGTCCGTATCCTCTTAAAGAATTTCGATTTCTGGCCGACGTATTGTTTTTCACAAAATTTTACAGTCAAATTGGTAAATGAAGGGTTTTTTGTGGTCATCAGATTTGATTATATCCTTTGGATAGGATAATACAGGATATGGTTACATTACTTTTGAAATTTTGACTTGTATGACATGATCTTACAGGTTTCACAAACAAAGGGTTTTTTGGGCAATTTTACAACCAATATGACTTTGATTCGCTTAGTTTCCTTTTTTAGAGGATCTGTACAGACCATAAGAACCGAGCTGTTTAATTTAGGACGGCTATTTGAATACAACTCTTGGAGATTTTGGAAAATAAGTCTTTTTATGTTTGTCGGAGGAATTGGAAGTAAGATTAAAGGCTGTCTTCATGATTGCTTGAGTGTGTGAACCAGGAGAAAATTATGTTATGAATTTCGGATCTATTTTGGGGAAAAGGATTAGTATTTTTTTTGATGATTATTCAAATTGTTCTTGATAACTTTATCGGGAGATCCTAATTTCCTAAAACCACAAGTTTAAGATTACTGATATAAATTAATAAAAATCGTCCTCATTACTGCAAAGTGATTTTCGGCACGAATTGAAAGACTCTTTCGGAATACTTTTTTCGACGTAAGTGAGGGTGACGAACGATTGTAAAGTCAAATATCCATGGCATAGTATTTGTGTCCTTTTACATATTTTAGTTTTTAACAAACCAGACTCTAGATAGAAACCATCTACGGATCCAAGAAAAGTAAGAATTTTCATGAGAAAATTTGCAAGTAAATTTGAGGGTTGAAAACGTGTTCACTGCTTGTAGAAATTCTTTGAAATTCTTTCACCAGGATCCCACAGAAAAAATACATCATCAGTAAAACGACACCAATACTAGAAGGGAAGAGTTTTCTGAAATTTAAGATATATCTTCCAATAATCCCATTAAGAAAGTGGCAAAAGGGAGGACCAGCCTTGTTGTCCCATGGCTGGCCCTTTGACGTGTAGAGAATATTTAGTGTGAAATCTAAAACATTTCCCATTTGTTAAAAAAAATTGTATAAGTTTTTGAGCGTAAAAATTTGTCGAAGGTTTAGAGTCAAGTGTCTCTGTTAGAAAATAGTTTAGCAGCATTTATACCATCATCATGGGGATGTTGTGTAACAGATATTACATCAACATTAACTAGAAAATTGCAGTTTTTCGGAAACAGTTGGAATTAACTTTATACTTTTGAAAGAAGTCTTCAGTGTTCTTTACGTAGGAGGGTAAGTTTGTTGACAAATGTTTGCAGCTGTCATCGATAAAATCAGAAATTCTCTCAGTTGGGCAACCGCAGATGGTTACGATTAGGACGTCCTGGAGGTGGTCTAATATCTTTATGAATTTTTGGAAGAAGATAAAAAATTGGAGTTGCTTGGACTTTTGGGAGTTAATAAATTTATTTGTTTGAAAGAATAGTTCTTCATTTTCCCATTTTGTTTATAAAACTTTTTAATAATTTTATTAAATTCATTCGAAGACATCCTTTGTCAAGTGATTGGTATGGTATTTGAGTCAGACAATTGTCCCTTTTCTGCTTCAGTGATGTAATCTTGCATGTTTTTGAATAACTACTTTATCTCCTATTGTCAGCCGTTGTTATTATAATTGTCCTTGTTATTTTGGAGTGAATTATTATAAGACTTTATTTTCAATAGGCGTTAATTTCTTCTTACCTTTGAAAGAATCTTGTGATATAAGGATAAGATAGGTTTGACAATAAGCACGTCTGATGAACTGTTCAAAGGGATGATCAGGGCTAATGGTGGAGGTTCCCAGTCACTTTTCTGTCAGTAAGATTTATTTAAACATGGAAGAGTATTAGTAGGAAATATGAGCTGTTTAGTAGAATATATATATATATATAAGTAGTAAATAATATTCTCAAATTATATAAATAAGTCCTTATATGACATTTTGTATATCGCCTATATTATGACATAGCAAGCATTTTAGCTATGAAGAGGTAACAAACTGTAACTAAACAGACGACAGTTGAATTACTTAATTCTTATGAACTAAGAAATCAATTCTTTCACCCCCCTCTCCACCAAATCTCATCGTTGAGGTAGAGTTAACATTCAAACGCTCACATTCCATCACAAAGCAAAATTTTACACGAAAAGAAAAAACGCTCTTTCCAGCAACCTTGTTAATAGTGTAAACAAGAAATAAGCTGCCCCTACTACCTTATCCTTGTACCCCAAGATCAACATTTTCTAAAGCTATTCGAGCCTAAAATGTGCTGAGGTTTCACTAAATATTTAGGTTTAAATTTTGAGACATGTGAGGTTTTAGTGTTTGAATCTTTGGGACATTGTAGCTTTTTGTTCAGAACTGGAGGTTCATTTTAGTTTTTCTGACTGTATTCATTTGCAGTAATTGAATAGATAAATTAAACTTAATAAGCACTAAATTTGAGTTCACGGTAAAGGTTAATCAAGATCATTAATTATTCAGATTACAATATTATAATATGTTAACAACCACAATGTTAAAATACCAAAAAGATAAATTACTTGAAAGAATATTAAAGAGTTGAATTTATATTTCTCGGAATTAAAAAAACATGTATAGAAGTGAAATGAAAATCTCTCATTGTGTATTTAATAATTCTTTACACTAAATGTAAAAGCGCACATTCGGCTTCTATGGCAGTCACTACTGGGGCACCTCGATCTCTTCCTCAATGGTTGAGTGAATTTTCTCCGTGGATTGATATATTTGTACCAGGAGATGCTTTCAATCCCTACCCCAATGGTTCACCAAACAGGATTTTCATTAGGCCATCAACATACCTTTTTCTGTGCATTGGGTAATAGGGTGAAATCAAAGGCAACCCTTCTCCGAAGCGGAGCCTTTAAAAATAGTTGCCCAATTCATTCCCTTGTTTAGAGGGGTTAGACTGGTTAAAGAGTTTTCATTCAATCCCTCGATAACCTAAAATAGTTCGTTGGGCTTTACCCTCACAGAATGGGTGCCTTTAGAGGATACTTTCTTTGTCATAAATATTCCACTTTGTTTCACTGATCATAGCTAATGGTTTGAGAAAACCTTCTTCCCTCCCCAAAACCCTCTTCAAATCCTTTTTAAGATTCCAGTCCAGTGCCTAGAACTATTGACAGGACCCACTTTCCTATGCTACTTCCAAATATTCCTCTTTATTTATTATTGTTGGGTTATTTCTTCAATATTCTTTCTACTTCTGCTGCAAACACTCTGTCTGCTGGTAAAAAAGAAATGTCCCACGGACAGGAAAAAGTTAATTATGAAATAGTCTCCAAGTTCCCTTCCGTTTTAGTGCCGAAAAAGTACATCAAACAATGCAAAATAATCTGTGAATTCTGATTTTGGCCCTGCACCCATCACAGAAAAGTCTAGAATGGTTGATAGAATCATCGAATTGTAAGGAGCTCAAAAAATTATCAGAGCAGACCCAACTTCTGTAGATACCACGTCCCGCCAGCTCTTCAGACCACAATAAAAATTCAGGCTTCTTTATATTCACATGCCGTAATACAATCATATTAAAAGGCCAAGCTGCCGTTGCAAAGAATGCTTGTTGTACAGGTTTCGTGAAAGAGCTCTGAAACCCCTGTCTTGCATGTCAAAAACATAAATGTTACTTCATTGCCTTTAAGGCTTCTTTCAAGAGTTCATAAAATGCTTTAGCCCGATTGTCTTGTGATAAGTCCTTTTGGACAAAAAGTCCTAGCTGTCCGCATGATGTGTTGTGCCCTTTTTATTTTATTATCCATCATTGCACAAAAACTAGCAGATGTCCCATGCCTGGGATTTGAATCCATATTGAACTCATTGCAGAATAATACTCGAAACATAGATTTTGTGACGTTAAAATCATTTTGGAAATTGTAGAGAGCTATCATAAATAGTTCCACACCTTTTGAATTGACGAGGTCCCCTCTACTGAGTAACTCTTTTTTGGTTTTTATTTCCTGCTGTAATGACTCTCTGAACCTTTTAAAATTACCTAATAGAAGTGCTCTAACAGAATTTTTCTTTTAGAATAACACTTACACCTTGCTCGGATCACCCACCTCGGTTTATCAGACAAAGTCCTTGCCTAAAGAAGTTTCCTTAACAAAATTGCCTATCCCTGTCTGATTTAATTTAGATTAATGCAAAAAATGATTTTGCAGACTGGTGATATTACTTCCATTAGCCCACAGGAACCACGTAATGAGCCGAAAAAGCTTTGAGATTTACTTGTTGTTAGGTAGGCCTAAGCCTAGCAATTAGTTGTGCGGATCTCTGACCCGCTTTACTCCAAGAAATGTGAAATAAGTCTACTTACTTTTTTGAGCTTTGTAGTTGTTTGTTAAAAGAACAGTACAGGTTTTTGTTGTACGATAGTTTCACTGCACTCCTGAGGCCACGTGACAGCACTGAAATACCATTTAGTATTATGTTTACTCACGGGGTTAAAACATGCAACCCAATGGAGCAGGAATGGTCTCTGAAATTTCGTAGCAATTTCAACGCTTTGTAGGTTACTTAGAACTTCTTCCACTTCCTTGAACGTATTTTTAACTAATACACCACTTCACAGGGAATATTTCCCTGGGAAATGGGTTTTGAATGAAATCTTCCCAAACCCCTACATGGTCCATAAAAAAACTAAAAAATACGTGTTTTAAAATTTGGTTTATTCCCAAAAAATTGGGGGATGTTTTTTTCCCAAATTTTTTTAAATAAAACTTTTTAAAATTTAAAAAAAAAACCTTTTTAATAAAAAATTTTTAAATTTTTTTTAAAAGAAAAATTTAAGGTTTTTTTTAAAAAAGGGGAAATTTTTCCCCCTTTTTAATTTTTTTCCCTTTTGGGATGCCCAAAAATTTAAACCATGAATTTTTTTTTTTTTTTTTTGGTTTTTTTTAAATATTTATTTTTTGTTTCTATTTTAAAATTAAAGGTTTTTTTTTTAAAATTTTTTAATTTTTTTTAAAAACAAAAATTTTTAAAATTCCTTTTAAAAACCCCCTTTTTTTAAAACCCTAAGGTTGGTTGGTTTAAACAATTTACCTTTTTTTCATTTTAAATTTTTCCCCCCCTTGTGCGGACTAAATTGTTAACAAATGCCTTTTACAAATTTTTAAAATTCGGGACAAAATTTAATTGATTTTTTCGAACTTTTTGCATGGGGTTTAAGGATAAAGGGAACTTTTTTATGTAATTTTTTTGTACTGTAGACTTGGTGGAAAAGAACTTTACGCTTAAAAAACGGGATCAAAAAAATTTTTTTTAAGTTTTTTTTTCTTAAATTTTGGGTTTTTAAAAATTTGAATTTAAAAAATTTTTTTAAAACCCAACCCCGGAATTTTCAGTTTAACTCATTAACTAATTTACGGGCCTAAAGTATAGATTGAAAGGGGGGTTTCGGAAAAAGTTTTTAAACAGGGAGGCGGGACGTTTTATTTTGAAAGGTTTTAAAAAAAGGAAGGGAAAATTCTTGGGAAATAAGGACACCAATACCGCCAACCCCCCACCGGGGGGGGACCCGGGGTTTCCCTTGGGCCCCCCGGGGTTTTCCCGAAGAATTCCCCCCCTGATGATCCTTGAAACTTTTTTTTTTAATTCCCCTTTACATTTTAAGTTTAAACCAAAAAATTTAGGAAAAAAATTTTTTTTTAAAAAATCTTAAAATCCAGGGTTTTAAAAATTCTTCCTTTTTAAATTTTTAAAAAGGAACTGAAAACAATTCATTTCAAATAAAAAACAATTTTTCATTAATTTAAAAAAAAAATGGAAAACAAATTAAGATTTTTTGGGGGTTCTTAAAACCCATTTAAAAATTTCCCAAAATAAAAAATTTTTTATTAAAATCCCGAAGCAATTTTTAAAAAAAAAATTAAGGGGGTTTGCATACCTTAAAAAGTAAACCATTTTTCCCAAAACCCAAATTTTTCTTTTAAATTTAAAATTTAATAAAAATTTTTAAACCCAAATAACTTAATTTTATTTTTCCCAAATTTTCAAAATGTTCCTGTTACAAAAATTAAAAAATTTTTTTGGGAATTAAATTTCCTTCTATGAAATTTTTTTAAAGAAATTTTAAAAATTTTTTTTAAAAGAAAAACCAATATGGATTTAACCATAAATTGAAAAAATTTTAGGGGGGTTTTAAGGCCAGGAGCAAGAAAAACTTTATTAGAATCACGTAAATTTTAATTAAAAATTTTTACCCGGAAATAAAAACTTTTTTTTATTTCTTATGGAAGTTTTTAAAAGGGTTTGAAATTTTAAAATTTTATTTAAAAGGTTTTCTTTGGGGTTTCGTTAACATTGGGAAAACTTAAAAATTTTTTGAAAACGGGTAAACCTCTTTTTTATTTTTTTTCTTTTTTAAAAGGGTTCCTTTTTTTTAAAAAATTTTTTTTTTAATTTGGGTAAAAAAACTTTATTTTATTTTAAAAAAAGTTTTTTGATGGGTGAAATCCCGCAATTTTTGAAGGAAAAATTTCTTTTTTCTTTAAAAATAAGCGATTTTCCTTTTAAACTGTATTTTTTTTGCCCCCCAAGGGAAGTTTAAAAAATAAAGGTTTTTTTTTGCCCCCTTTTAAAAAAATAAATTAAAATGAAATTTTTCCAACCCAAAAAATACCTTAAAAAGGGGACCTTTTTTTATTTGGCATATAATACAAAGAAAAACCCTCTTCCAAACCACATTTGCAAGGGGGAAAATTCCGGTCCAAAATTTAAAAAAAAAAATTTTAAACTTCATTTTTTCCCCACCAATTTAAATTGTAATTTTGAAAACACACCTTTTTCCATTTTCATTGAGGAAAAATTTTTTAGGAGTTGAATTTAAATATGAAAAAAGGGGGCCAAAGTTTTTAAAAAACCCAAAAGGGATTCTTTTTGCCCCCTTTTTTTTACTTTTAAAAAATTTGGTTTAAAAATTTTAAAATTTTTGGATTTTAAAAATTACAAAAAAGGGAAATTTCGGGCCAAATTTTAAATTTTCCAACTTAAAAAAAAAAAAAGTTTTAAAAATTGTTGAAATTCGGTAATTTAATCTAATTTTGATTTTTATCCATGTTTTTGGATAATGTTATAAATTACCCGAAAGGGGTCCCCTTTTTTCCCCCGGGAATTTGAAAATTTAATTTTTTAATTTTTTCAAATTTAAACTTTCCCTTTTGTGGGATTTACTTATTTAAAGGGGAATTTTTAATTTTTTTTTTTGAGAGGTTTAAAATTTTTTTTGGGTAAAATTTCACAATTTAAAATTTTTGAGGAAAAGGAAAAACTTAAAATTTCCCAAAAAATTTTTCAAAGAAACTTTTTAAAATTAATTACCCCTTTTAAATGGATTCCGTAGAAAAGTTTTAAATTTTTAAAATACTTTTCCTAATTTTATTTAATTTAGGGACAAAAAAAATTTTTTATTTGGGTTTTTTTAAAAACCCCCAAAATGGGTTTTTTAAAACAGTAGATTGGGCTGTTTCTTAGTGACCTTTGGCCTCCGGATAGAAAATTGGGAAATTGGGTGGGCCTTTTTTTTAAAAAACCCTTTTAATAGGACTAAATTTTTTTGGAAACCCCCAAATTTCCCCAAAGGAGGGTTTGGATTTTTTATTTAAAAAAAAATTTTTTTTAATTTTGGGGTTTATTTTTTCAAAAGGACTTTTTTGGGAGGGGAAGGGGTTTGGGAAAGGATGGAACATGGGGCAATTTTGGTGGCAACTTTTGTTTTTTTAAAAAAAAATCCTTTTTGAGAAATTTTTTTAATAATGTGTTGAAGCAATTTTCCCCGCTGGGTAAATTTCCAAGTTATTAGTTAAAAGAAATTTTCATAAAAAATTAAAAAAAATTTTGGGGGAAAAAACACAAAATCCCATCGAACTTCTAAAAAGGGGAAGGTTACAAAACACATTTTTTTTTCCCAAGGTTAATTCCATTACAATTAAAACTATACAAAATCTAAATCTTTCTTTCCACCCCTAAAGGGGGGGGAACTCGGAAAAATTTTTCTAAAATTTTTTTAAGGAATTATATATTTTAACCTTTCTAAAAATTTAAACTTTGGGAAATTAACTTTTTAAAATTTCAATTTTTAACCCCTTAAAAAAAAACAAAGGTCCAAAAAAAAGTTTCTTGAAGTACCTTTGGAAATCTCCCCAAAAAATTTAATCTTCAAAAAAAAGAAATTATTTTTAAAACCCATTTTTTTAAAGGGAATACAAGTTTGGGGGAAATTTAAAATTTGCGCTCAAAAATTTTGGAAAAATTAAAGGGGGTGGATTTGGGGGAAACTTTATTAAAAACCGGTTTATTTCTTTTTTGGGTTTTTTTAAAATTGTTGTGGATTTTAACGCAAAAATTAAATGGCCCTCCTAAATTTTTAAGTAAAAAAAGGGGTTTCCCCAAATAAATTTCTTCCAAATTATTTTCATAAGAACTTTTTCCCAATGCTTTAAAGTGTCCCCCCCATTTTTTGCCCGGACGCAAAAAAACGTTGGGGTGGAGGGGGGTTTTTTGGGGGGGTGGATAAAAAAATTTGTTTTAGGAATTTTGGAATCACTTTTATTAAAAAACCATTTTATTTGGGGAAATTAGATTGGGGGGGGTTTTTAAATTAAATTTCTTTGGGGGAGAATTATAAAATAATTTAAAAATAAAGGTCATTTTTTAAAAAGGGGCCCAAATTTGTAAATTAAAAAGAACCATATTTTTTAAAGGGCACATTTGTTAAAAAACTTTTATGAAATTAGGTTTTTGAACAATTCTTTAATTTTTTTTATTAACATTTTTTTGCTTTTTTGTAATTTGGAAAAAAAAAAGCCCCTTCACAAAAAACAATGATAAAACATAAGTAATTAAGGAAAAATTTTTCCCTTTTTTATTACCTTTTATATTAAGGAAAAAAAAGGTAAAAATTTGGTGGATAAAAAATAATTTTTTCCAAGGGGAAAAAGGTAACCCCTTTTGGTTTAAAAAGTTCTTTTGTTTTTTTAGAACATTTTTTAGGGGCCCCCCGCATAAAAATTTTTTAAAAAAAAACCGTTTAAAAAAAGTAATTTAAAATTAAAAAATTTGGGGGAAGATGAATTCCGTTTTTGAAAAATCTTTTTTTTGGGAAAAATTTTTAAAAAATTTTTTAGGTTTTCCTAAACCATTTTGGGGTTTTTGGGTAGGATCAAAGCAATTTTGAAAAATAAATGAGTAAAAAAATTTTTAGTTGAGATTTTTTGTATAAATAACTTTTAATTTTTGATTTATTTTTATTTTGTAACAATTTTAAAAATTTTTTATTAAAAAAAAAAAAGTTTTTTTTTAAAGAGTTTTTTTAGTTGATTATTGTTACTAACGTTTTTGAAAAAAAAAGTGTCTTTTAGCAAAAAATTTTTTTTTTTCAAAAATTTTTTGTTTTTTTTATAGGCAACAATTTTTGGGGTGGTTGAATCGACTTTTTTTTAAATTTTTTAAAACCGTTCCCCAAACTTTTTTTTAAGTAATGAAAATTGGTTCCTTTAGGGGGAACCTTTTAAATTTTAATCCATGGGATTGGGTTTGTCTTCGAAAACAGAGGTATTAAAAGGGCCCCCGGGAAATCTTGGTTTTTAAAAAAAAATTTACTGGTTAAAATTTAAAAAAAATCTTGAGCGTTTGTGCGAGTTTTTTTTAAATACTATTCGGGGGATTTTTTTTTTTCCAAATCCCGGTGGCCGGGGTTTTGGTTACTTTTGCCAGACCGGGGAAAACCGGACTCCATCTTTTGTGGTCCTGGGGGCCCCCAATGGGAAAAACAAATCTTCTGGGGGTTTAAAAGGGTTGAATTTTAAATTTTTGAAATTTTTTTTTCACTACTTTTTTTTTAACAAACTATTTTCCTTCAACGTTAAAATTTGGGGGTAATGTAAATGAAAAGTCCTTTTTTTTTAGGAAAAAGGCTAAATTGATTATTCTTGGGGCCTTGGCTCTTCCGGGTAAAGGAACCCTGGGGGAAAATTGGGGGCCCCCGCGAGAACCTTGGGGAATTTTGGGACTTTTCAAATTTCCCCCCGGAAAGGGGGGAAGCCGTTTTGGGGGGCCCCCGAAAAAGGCAGGGGGGGGAACGCCCTTATGCCTAATTTAGTAAAAAAAACTGGGGAGTTTACCCCCCTTAACATATCCCCCAAATAAAAAAATTTGGGCCCCCCGGGGAATTTGGGTTTGGTGTGGGGGGTTGGGGAAAAGGGCATGGTTTGGGGGTTTGGTTTTTGCTGCGGGGGTTTAACGGAAGTTAAACCCCCAAAAAAATAAAAACCCCCTTATTGTATTTTAAAAGGACGAATCAGTTTGTTGTGGCAAAAAATGGTTTTAAAAAGGTTTTTTAAAAAAAACCCGGACTCAAAAAAAATTTCAAACAAGGTCTTTAAACCCCCAATAATCTGGTGGGGAAATTTGGATCAAAATTAAGGTTAATATTTAGAATAGACCCCGGTTTTGGTCTTTTCCAACCTCCCTTTTAAAAACCCCAAACCCTTACCATTTCCCCTTATAGTTAAATGTTATCGGGAAGGGAAACTTTTTTTATCCACTTAAAGATTTTTAAGTAATTATTTTTTTTTAAAACCCCAAATATAAAATTTTTGTTATAGGAAAAAAATGAAAGGGGGGGGGGGGGGAAAGGGGGGGCGGGTTTAAAAAAAAAAATTTAAGGTTGTTTTACTTTCTAAAAAAAACCCGTTTTTGGATTTTTTTTTTTTGGTTTCCAAAAAACCTTTTTTAAAAAAAGTTAAAAATGGGGGAAAAACTTTGGAAAAGGGATGTTCCATGGTAAAAAAACAGTTCGGGGTATTGTTCGGGGGAAAAAAGGGGGAAAAAATACCTGCATAAGGCCCCCCATTTTTTTTTAAAAAAAATTTTTCAAAAAAAAAAGGGTTTTTTTTGTTTTTTACTTTAAAAAAATTTGATTTCAAAAAAAAAAAATTTTTTACTAACGGGTTTTTCCTTAGACCTGAAATTTTAAAATTTTTTTTTTGAAAAGTCTGTTAAATTTTTTAATTTTGTAAATTGCATTTTTTAAATGGAAATTTAATAAAAGGCGATTTTCCTTTTGGATTTTAAATTTTAGGTCCCTTTTTAAACAATGGATTTTTTTAAAATTTTTCATTTTTTTATTAGTTTTAATTTGGGAATGTTTTTTTTACCCCCCCTTTTTTTTCATTTTTTTAATTTCAGTTCCCTTTGCATAAAACCCTGGGTTTTGTTTTAAAAGGAATTGGGGGGTTTTTCATGGAAACAACAATTTTTTTTTTTTTTTGTACAAAAAAAATTAATTTTTATAAAAACTTTTTTTGGAAAAAGGATTTTTTTAAATTTTCTTAAGGGGTTTTAATTTTTTTAACGTTTGTGGGCGGTTTTAAAAAAAAGTAAAAATTTTAAAGCCGAAAGTGGATGAATAAACTTTTTAAACATTTAAAGGTTTATTTAAAAAAATTTTAGCAATAAAAATTATTATTCCTTGAAGCCGGGGTAAAAAAAGGTTAAATTTTTGAAGGGGAAAAATTAAAAAGGCTAGATGTAAGGGGAATAATTTTGCCCCAAAAAGGGAGGGGGGTATTGGGAAATTTTCCCGTTTTTTATTGATATTTAAATTAGGGGGGAAGGGTTGTGTATGGGGGTGGGGGATTATTTATTTTATTGGAAAATAAAAAAGAAAAACCCTTAAAAGTGGAAAGTTTAGGTCAATAAAATTTATAGGGTTTGAAGGTTTTTTTTTAAAAAATTGATTTTTTTTTTTTGATGTTCCAAAATATATTTTGATTTTTTTCCTAGATACTTAATTTAATTTGTTTGTTTTGGGTTTTGAAAAACCCCAAAACCGGGAAAATGGTTTTTAATAGGTTTATTTTTTGAAATTTTAAACTTTTAAAAAGTTTTTGAAAAAGGGTGGAAAATTTTAATTGGGTTTTTTGATTTTTCGGGGGTTAAAAAACCGGGGGAAAATCCCCTAAATCCCTTTAAAAACGGGGGTAAATTTTTAAAAAGCCCCCCCTTCCTGGGGGGGGGGAAAAAATTTCGGGGAAAAAAAATTTATCCTGATTTTAAATTTAAAAGGGTTTAGAAAAAAGGGGGGGTTCAAAAAAGGGGGGGAAAAAAAGCAAATGAAAAAAACAA
Organism: Homalodisca vitripennis; assembly: GCF_021130785.1. Taxonomy (NCBI): domain Eukaryota; kingdom Metazoa; phylum Arthropoda; class Insecta; order Hemiptera; family Cicadellidae; genus Homalodisca; species Homalodisca vitripennis. The sequence goes on along the minus strand of NW_025776954.1, from coordinate 65,881 downwards.
TCCCCCGGTTTTGCAGAACGTGGGGTAGGTTTTAGGTCAAAAAAATTTTTTTTGAAAATAAAAATGGAAATTGGGCCTGGATTTAAAAAACACTTTGGGAAAAAAAAGGTTTCAAAAAGGGGGGGGTTTTTTTTAAAAAAAAAAAAAATTACTTTTTGGGGTTTGAAAAACTTAGGGGGTTTTTGAGATTAAGAAATAAAATGTTTTTTGGGCAGGGGATCCCATTTAAAGAAAAAATTTGTAAAATTTTGGGTTTTTTTGGGGAGATGAAAAGGATCGAAGGAAAAAGTTGGACAATGGGATTTGGGGAAATTTTGTATTAAAATGGGATTTTAGGGTTGGGAAATTTGGGGGGTTTGGGCGTTATCAAAAAAGGGGTTAAAAAATTTCTATTAAAAAGGTTTTGGGGGGGAAAAAATTTTTTCCCTTTTTTTTCAAAAAATTTTAAAGGGTAATAAAATTTTTTTTAAAAAATTGGATTCCGGTTGAATTTTAAATGGAAATAATGGGGGAGTTTCATTTTAGAATTTCGAATTTTAAAAAAATTTGCAAAAATTTTAATTTTATTTTTTTGGGGGTTTTAGGAATTTTTTTGGGGGGGTTGGGCCTTTTAAGTTTTTAGGCTTAATTTGTACACAGAAAAATTTTAGGGGAGGGAATTTAGGGTGGGCCTGTTGAGGGGAAAAAGCCCATTGGGGGAAAATGATTGAGTGGGGTATTTTAAATTTTTTTAAACTTAGTGGGTTTTTTAAAACAGGGGTTTAAAAAATTTTAAAGTGGTTAATAAAATATCCCCCCCAATCATTTACATATTTGGGACTTTTATTTCAGTAAAAACCAAATTAGATGGGGTTTAAAATTTTATGGTGTAAAGTCCCAAAAGGGGATGATGATACGTGCCCCAAAAATGGCAGGGGGAAAGGTTTTAAAAGAAAAGGGTTTAATTTTTGATGATACTTTTAATATTACTTTAAAAAAATAACGAGATTTTTGGGGCCCGAATCTTTACGGTTTTTGCCAAGTATTGTCGGAAAAAAAATTTTCCCTATAACAAGGGTCCCCCGGGGGGGGGGAAATTGTTTTTAGGTTTTTATTTTTTTAAAAAGTTGTTTAAAATTTTGGGAAAAATGTTATAAAAAAAAACCCATTAGAAAAAATAAAAAATTTTTTATATTTAAAAAAGGGAAGGAAAAAAAAAAATTTTGGGGTTTTTAAAAAAAAAATTTTTTTTTTTGGAAAAGGGTGGGGTTTAAATTTGGGCCCCTTTTGGGAAAAAAAATTTTTTAAAATTTTGATTTGGAGCAATTTTTAAATTTTTTGGCCAATTTGGGTTTGGGGTGTTTTTTTGAATGGGTTTTTTATGTTTTTTTTTAAATTTATAAATAACATTATATATGGAGGAATTGGTTAAAAGTGTTTTTTTATAAAAGTTTATTTAATTTTTGGGTGAGGAAAAATTTCCTTCATTAATAAAGGTCAAAAAATTTGTAGGAAAATTGTGTTTGGTTTTTATTAAAAAATTGTTTTTGTTTTAAAAAAATTAAAAATTTTTTATAAGGGGAATTTTTTTTTAAGAAGGGTGAAAACAGTTTTTTTTAAAAAGTTTTTTTTAAACCCAAAAAGTAAAAAAATTTTTTGGGGGATGAATTTTTAAGGGTTAAAGAATTTTTTGGCTGTTGGAACGTAATCGGGTGTAAAAGGTTGACTCTCACAAACAACCACAACTGCTTAACCACCACCCCCTCACCACTACCTGCAACGACATGTAGATAAAATGAGTTGGATAATCTATAAAGCATTTTTAATGTGCAATACATTCTTAAGAGTTCATTTACGGGTCCGTATCCTGAACAAAATAACACACCATTTTATTGCAAAACTGTTATTTTATTTTCTTATTTTAAAGTACTATTTAACAATAATTTTAAAGATCTTCAACATATATTTTTAAATGTAATTTTTTATTTATGTACTAGCTGTTACCCGCGGCTCTCCGCACGCAATCTTTAGAACCGAAGTCCTTTATGTTACTTAGTAAAAGTAATTATGATGTAATATGATGGGAGTTCTATAAAAAATTTAAAAACGTAAGTAGGCATACACAGGTAGAATATTATTTAAGTTCATGGTAATTTAGTATCAGAGTTTAACTTAATTGTTATTATATCATGTTTAGCACGTGTATAAGCAGTTCTGGTTCTTATTAATTATATACATAACGTCACAGCTGAATCTGCCTTGTCATCCAGATCAAGAAAACACAAATCTCGGATCACACAGGTCTCGGAAACTTACTTCGGTCAAAAAGCATATATTTTTCAGTCCTTGTCATATATTTCAGGTTTTAAGATATTTCCAGGACCATAGTAGAGTTTGCCTTGTTGTTCTGACGAAGAAAAATATATACTTACGCAGGACCGAGATGCGTAAATACTTCGGTTTAAAAAGTGGCCTACTTAAGACCGTTTAAACTCACTTACCTACTATGTCACAGTTTAGCTTTCCATATTGCCTCGATCAAAATACTATATACATTCGATTATCTAGTTCTCGGACATCTATTTTTAGTCAAACTCGGTTTGACATAGTTGAGTTTACCTTGTCCTGATGAAGAAAATATACACACATAAGTATGACTGAAAAGCCTATTACGACCTAGGGGGAAGTCCTACCTACTTTTTATGCACTTTCGGTATAAGGGGGAAATCCTTATTAAGGTTATGCAACATTCCAAAACGATCGTTATTAAAGTTTTGCGTTATACCAGTCTTGTTTTTTTGTACTGTAGCCAGGGAAAGAATGAATCGTTGAGGCATGTTAGTATTCATTTCTCTGTTTTTTCCATAAGCCATTGTTAAAAATGTAATAACATAATGTCCAAGGAAGCCCACCAATCTAAAGTAAACTTATGTGAAAACATTCATAACTTTGTTCATTAAGGTTAGTTTTATAACAGTATTTAATGCATTAGATGATTTTAATTCGTCTGGCGCAAACTGAGTAAAATTTATATATTAAATTTTTATTTACTATCTACATTACATTACTGATCAAAGCAATTTTTACTTAATATTTGATCAAATATATATATAAAACAGATGTTTCAGCCAATATTGTCGACATAAACTGAAGGTGTGAACGGCTGTTTAGTTCTAGTTTAACTTGGATTATGAAACGTAAAAAACTATATTTTTTCTGAATTTCAAAATATTTCAGGTAACTTTTCTTATATTTTGCTTCACAAAAACCTTCCTCGGATTTCAATGGACATTTTACAAAAAGAATTAACCGAATTGGTCCAGCCGTTCTTGAGATTAGCGCTTACCAACACATTTAACGATTCATTTTTATTTATAAGATATAGTATAAAAGCTCAGTTTTCTTTGACTGTAAGCATATTTTCTCGAATTCCATCGAAACGGCTTTGTTAGCATGCCCAAAACTATTATATATATATTTATAGATATATAAAACTGTCGTGTTAAGAACTTTTTTATGAGTTTTTGAAGCTACATCAAACAGTAATTAATAAAGAGAAAAGGCTAATAATTTATTTATAAACTAAATATATATAGCACGCAATGGTCAAAATAAAAAATATGCACTATTTATTATTTACCCGCGGATCAGAAGCACTAACTTGATTAAAGCAATTCCTTCTCTATCAATTGTTATGAACTTTGACAGTGATCAAGTTGTAAATCATAGATTTGTTTGATTCACAATATTGAACATAGGACATGGCAGACTGATTAGTGGAAGATTCTGTTATGAAATATGAGAGTTAATATGTAGTGGTGACTTTAATGGCTGTCTTTAATTTAAAAGTAATTCTTTTTCAGGTTATTAGAAATAAATTTGGCGTAAATCAATAATAGCACTGAAATTGGTTTTCATAATCCAATTAGTGTCTTGTAATCTAAGCAATAATTTCAGTAGGGAATTAGAAATAAGATATACGCGCCAAATATTAAAATTAGCTACCCACTATGGATATAATAGAAATTCTTAAATTTTATTTGTATGTTTATTTTAAACGCCTCTGCTTGGTTAGGAATGTAATATTGAGAAATAAAATAATATATTAAAAATGTATACAGTACAATACATTACACTTTGTTTGAATGTGTACTCAAGTGTGGAGGCGAGAAAGTTTTTCTAGAATAGTGTAAACTGGTGCCAATAAATATTTTAGGTGGCTAGCAATGCATCTAATCCGTATCCTGAGCATCAAATGTTGTAGAAACATAAATATAGGTTGGAAGAAAGCAGAGAATATCAATAAAATCATAAAAAATTTATTATTTGCTAATTTTTATGACACACACTAATGACTTGTTTCATTTTTCTTGAGCAAATTGCAAGATTCTAGGAGTCAAATCAAATGTACTGTTGTTTACAACTTTTAAAGGAAATAAGTGTGTGATGAGGCTTGAGGGTTTGGAGAAGGTTGAATATTCTTCTTGTGCTTGAGCGTTATTGTAATTTAATTTTAGTGCTTTCTTTAGCTGCAGTACCCTGCCTAGCTTACCGGAATTTTTATTTTTTAAACACTGCCATGAAACTTAATTTAATTAACAAAAATGTGAATTTATCATGAGGCAAGACATCCCGAAAAAAATTACATCTGTAAAATCAAAATTTTGCGTGAAACTTCATTTCTACAAAGACAAGAATGAGGTTCTCTGATGTTGCATTTTTAACCATGGAATTGGGCTGTACGTCATTGACACTTATCGCTCAATAGGCTGACACAAATTTCTCTTTTTTGTCGGAGGATGTAAAAAAATTCTTTTCCGTTTGATTGTCTGTCGCTATATATGTTACTTAATGAAATGAGTTATAGACTTGAAAACTTTTACCTTTAAACTGAGCCAGCCTGAAGCCTGTACGCGGTACGTGGTGTAGCGTTGCCCTATCTTATTAACCCCCTACCCCTATCACACAAACTGTTATAAGGTTTTGTATAATGTATATTCTAATATGGGATTGCTCTCTCAGGATTCATGATCGGGCCCTGAAGAATATTGTTATGTTCCGTGATAGGCACTATTTTCAGGAATTGTGTTCTTTCACCGCCATCAGTGCGGGGTGTCCGTGATTAGTAGATAGGATAATATAGGAATGATACTGAATAACAATAATTTTCTTCATTGCATAAAAGACAATCAATAGATTTGTATTGCAAACTGTTTAAAGAATTGTTGTCAGTAAATATATAAATAAATGATGGAAAAATATTTTTATTCAGACTCACTGGCTGAGCGTTTTGCCGAAGACTATTAATCGAGAGGCTGGGAAAAAACTCCATATCCATTTTGTCGACATCTCGAAAACAAGCTGACTTATAGACTTGAAAATGTTTATAAAGCTTTATTTCTATGTAGGCAACACTATCTTCGATTAGGGTGCATGCCACTCCATAGGATTTGATTGATCGTTTGACGAATATATTTACATTGGTACTTATGGGTAAACCGTAATGGCAACGAGAAAATATCAGAATAAATTAATACAAATAAATAAATTTTGTGAACAAACTGAGTACAATCATATGATATTTACAAATGTGATATATTTATTCATAGAGTAAAAAGGAAAAAATAATTTGAGTGGGAAAGTTAAAATTTGGTGACAAGATTTAATTTCAGGCAATTTATTTCATTATAGTACCCTTCCTAGACTCACCGGATCTTTTATTATGTGAGCACTGCTATGAAACTTAATTTAATAAACAAAAATGTGAATGTGGTAAGACTTTATTCGTAGACTAAACTTTTGCATGAATAAGTTCTATGATGGTGAATGTTCAACCATGGGATTTGGCTGAGCGTAACTGTTGTGTCAATTTCTTTGGTACTTTGGGATTATACCGACCACACCCAGACATGAATCGTTATTTCACATTTCGTTTCTACTGATTACTAGATTAGCGTAGAACAATATTTCGTCAATATAAAACAGGAATTGTCTTATCGCAAACCCCTCCCCATCCTCAGACAGAGGTCAAAGTCGAGCGTCTAGTAGATAACGTGATTGCAGAGTCTCGCCGCCCGTTCAGCTGGTGCATCGCTTTGTTGTACTTCCGTGTTTTACCTCTACATTTCTCCAAACACAAAAATTCAACAAAAACAAACATTTACCAAACTAAACTCTTTATTAAAAAAAACACTAAAAACTTGTTTTTTATTCTTGATCACATTCCGCCACCCAAAATGCGAGTGCCTCCGGCCATCAGCGCGGGCTTTGGCAGCACCTTCGGTGCTGCCAAAGCCCGCGCTGATGTCGACGAAAGAAAAACATCCCTCGAGATAGTACCTATCAGTAAAATATCAAATTCTAGAGGGGCTAATCAGATTGAATTGTAATGGAAAGGCAATTATGTACCGTGCAAATCACGTGATGCCGCGCGGTCTGCCGTAATCAGGATTCTCGAGAAAGATAAGATAACAGCGACAACAATAACGATCACAATACCTGGAAATGCTTGTAAGTTTGTAATTTTGTAATTGAAAGAGTTGTTTTTTTTTCGTTCTATCATGTTTGTTTCTATAAATTTCTATTTTTGTGTTCTTCATACTAGTGTGGTCGGTATAATCCCAAAGTACCATTTCTTTTCCGTATGATTGTTTGTTTAAGTGCCCGAGAGACACATCAAGAATTAAATGCATTCTATATTTGAAATTTAGTATGCAACCACAGCGAAGCCTGTATACGACACACGTGGTGAGGCGTACTCGTACATTGTATAATGTTATTTCCCCGTCGCTCCATCTTGTGCTTTCCCTGTAAAATAGATAGCTTTAGGAGGACAGTGGCTGGAATTATATTATTTTTAAATGTGCTTGAAATTATCATATGCACTTGCAAAGCAAGGTCGGTACATCCTCTTCTTGTATTGTGTGGAGGAAACATTTTACTTATCAAAGACTTAACTTGTAAGTACTGGGTGGTGGTAGTGGTGGTAATGGTGGTAGTGATGTTGGTGGTATGGATCGTGGCCGCTATTTACAGACTCGCGTGAGGGCTAGAATCGGTCGGCGGTCAGCGACGCGTGCGCCCCGGTCAGACCGAGTGGACAGCGGTCATCAGAGCCAGTGTATGTGCGTCGCAGCCATGTAGCGCCTAGCTACGCTGGGCTTTGTTTTCCCGTTCTTCATGGACAACTATAAAACGGTTGAGATTCAATCCTTTCATTGTATAACTGTGGTTGTGATTTGAAAAACGCTGTAGCGTTAGCTCATACTAACTAGTTTAACTTGATTGCTTCAATTGTGACTTTTATAATTGCTTAGTGTCTTAAAATTAGAGGAATACCTGGTTGCGAGAGAAGTAGATGACAGCTCTCATCGTTAGTCATCAATCCTATTTTCATCTCAAATCTTGCAAATTGATGTGAACCGAATATAATTCAAAACCGTTTTTCCACTACAATCTCAAGCGTAAAAAGAAGCAGTTTGTGATGTGACAGAATGAGTGTTGCTGAGACAATTCATATGAGCTTGGACTCCGAGAACGCTTCGCCCGACAGGAAGACCAGGTTTACCGATGGTGGCGTCGCGTTCAAGGTTTTCGACGACATCAAGAAGCTCAGGACTCCGAGAAAGACAGAGGATCGCTTCAACAATCTGGCTTCCTCTACAGACAACATCAACAAGAAACCATCATTATTACCACAAGAACTGCTTTTCGTCCGTGAACGACTTGGACAGCTTCAACCGCAAGCTCTCGCCCAATGTGCGCAAGGAGAACAACATGTCCAAGGAGTTCTTCAACAGCCTGGATTCCAAACTGAGGACTTTGAACGCTCCCCCGCCGGCGCCGAGGCAGAAGAGGTCCAATCCCGGCAAATCCTTAGATAACAGGACCGATGTTCGTGACCACCGTGGAAGACCGGAATATTCCTGGAGCCACCACCAGAGCTCGCGGCCATCTTGGGGCTCAACAGCTATACCTCCTCGGTCAACGGCTCTTCAGGCTCGTCGGGTTCCCTGCATCCGTCCAACATCGGCGAGGAGGTCCTTGTGTACAGCTTCGCGAGCCAGCCCCGCGTGGTCAACCAGAAGTATCGGGTGCCTAAAGCAGCCCCCACGCGGCCCCAAGATAACAAGAACAAGACTACGGTCCCCAACGGTAACAACAATAATAACATCAACAAGATCCGCACCAAAAGAGAGCTCAACACAACGCCACCCAAGAAATTGTAAGCATTCAAATTTGATTTTTACTTATTTAATATTTTTACAATTTTAACAAATAATTTAGCAATTTCAATTCAAAACAACCAGAATTTAAAATTAAAACATTGCAACTAAGTGGTACTTACATACAGCACCTAGTTGCTACTGAGGTTTCCTAGCAGACCCCAAAGTACGGTACTTTACATGTACATCGTGCTGACTTGATTTTGAATCTGTTAAAAGGATCGTTTTTTATTGATAACAGTTTAACATAATTTCAGTAATAACAAAAAATGTTTTGATCACTTGGAAATTCAAGAAAGTATTTCAGTTGTCAATGAAAATTTAGTTTTCAAATTAAGATGGAAACTGTACTTCAACAACTTTAAAACTAGAGCAGATGCTTGCGGTATAAAAATTTTCCTAAAACCATAAATTTGTTCTCTTTATACTGGCAAGGCATTACAGAAATTTAATTTTGTGTTATGTTCTAATTATATAACCGATCGATTTGTTATACAGTTTTTTATGCATATTAATATTAACGTGAAGAGACATGTCAATTACTTCACTGTGTTTAAAAGAGATTAAAACCAATACAACTTCTGGATATTTTTTGACAAATGCACAAGTTGATTTTAAAGTAGGCTGTGTTATAACATGTTAAACTGTTTCGTGTTCAACTATACGAAACAGTTTAACACGATAAAACTTATTAATTACCATAAATGAATTGTCCTAAAATCATTTTTGTCCTAATTTCTTTGTGTTTGTGTATTTTTTTACATTACAGAATTTTTCTAAGTAATTTCTAAGATGAAATAATTGAATATATGCAGAACTTATTAACCTATCACTGAAATAGCAAACAATGTGGCTCAAAATGGTGAAACCGGTCTTATCTTTCCGTTAATTCCTCACCTGGTATAAACAGTTTACAAGAATAATAACTTTTCTTGTATGGAATTTTCATGTTTCAACCAACGGTACTTTATTAATTAAAAATCGCCAAACAGAGTTAAAAAATATCTGTGACGTGCTTTCTAAAGCAAGACGTATCATACTTCACATGAACTGTTATTATGTATTAGAATTGATATAAAACCTACAATATTTACAACATTATTAATAGGAAATAAAGAAATATTAATTGCATCGATCTGAGCAAACCTAACCTCTAAAAAAAGTTTAGAAATATATGTTTGTGCCATTAAAGACTAAATTAAACGAAGCTGATGAAAATATCATTAAAAATTATTTTTCACTTAAAAATAAGAAAGTGTAAAATTTAATTTTATTGAAAACAAATTGAACCAAAGAGTATATCAAAAAGAAATATGCGAGAGGTGTGGAGTTAAGAAAAATAAAATGTAGTGACTGCGATAGCTACTACGTGTATAAATCGGTATAAATCCTAGAATGCGATTATAAGATCACTTACTTATGAACACCTATAAACAAAAGAATTTTCTGCAATAAAATAACGTTTTGCTGGTAATCCATAGCAAATTGTCATTAGAAAACTGAGCATAACCACGAAAATCTTTAAGAAAACATAAAACTGTTAGAAACTGAAAGGAGAGAAGAAACAAATACAAAACAAAAATTACACATTTATTAAGATGATGATGGTTAAGATCTTTCAAATCTAAATTAAAGCAAAATTTACTTCAATTAAACCATGAAACGTGTCACGTGGTTGTTGTGAAACACATTTAATCATATCATGTTTATTTACAATTTAGATAAACTTCCATACTGTACCGAAAATTATTGTTTCATTATCTAACTTAAATGAGTAGTTATTTTTTATTTCACAATTTATTTTACGATAAATATACCAATGAGCCCTTAAAAACTTAGCGGTAGAGGAACGAAATGTTCACAAAAAACATGTATATTTTCTTTTGTGTTACATATCAGCTGTTCATCCTTCAAATCAGCTGTTTTAACTGTGGATCATATTTAATTTCAGTCACAAACACATGTGGATTTATCTTTTTATGTGTGGTTGTTTCTTTTTCTAAATGTGTATTCCTTAGAAATTTAAGTCATATAAAAAGATTGCTATCAAAGGAATAGTCAGGAAATATCACAATGCTCCTAAAGATCTTCCAAGTAATGTATATACTCGTACGCAATGAATCAGAAAATTACGTTTACTCTTTCTGGTTATTTTCCCCTGAACAGATATAACTTAGCATACAGTGGTTTATATTGACTGTCTCTAACTGTATATTAATTGTCTGTGTGTTATATTTCGTGTATTGTTTTAATTTATTGTAAAAACTGCAAAGATGTTTCGTCGACGTTACGTCACGTCATGGTCACGAAATGTCTACGACTAAATTAACTGAACTTCTCTGTCGAATAGGCCTCGCTATGAACTTACAGAACGCCCGCTCGATAGTTGGCGTTACTCTGTATTAGAATTGCGGTCAGAGTTGATATCTTATTTAGGAAATAACTTATAATCTCTGGTTCTTGGGGACCAGATAGTAATTGAAAACAAATTAATGTAAATGGTTCAAATGAAAATTCAATGCATTGCAACATTTTCGTATAAAATGCTGAATAACGCATCTATAATAAAAAGAAAAGGTGTTCTAATAGTTAAGTTTACGTATATAATCTATAATCATCCTGATACAGGAAAAAAACACAGACGCACACACACCACCGTTAATTCATACGTCGTTATTATCGTAGATGTTTTTCGTTCCAATCACAGGGTTGGGTCAAAGTAGGCTCATGAGAATCATTATTCTTAAATGAGCCCTATCCACCGCTCTTACACCTCTTGAATGTGCTGTCACTCCGGAAACCGCGCAGGAAACCTACCAAGTGCATTAGAGGATCCTAAGCTTCTTGTCGTATAAAAAACACACACAAAATCAAATGATATGAGTAATTTGATCCTCAATCGATAACATATATGTAATCAAAATGTTAAGTAATCAACCTACAATTTCTACTCGTTATTATGAGCGATGCACTGATATAAAATTCGACTGAAGTTATATAAAAACTCACTGACGTGTTTGGCTAACCTTTAGCGAACTCGAGGGGCTAGAGAAATTTTATTTCCGTTTGTCATAAGCCAAAGTCTAAGAATCTATTATTTTACCAGGTGAAGTTAGAGCTAAGAAGCCCTCTGTAACATCTAACCTGGGGGTCATCGGCTTAGAAGTGAGTTTCCCAAATACTACCAATGTCCGTGTGGGGAGGCGGAACGCTCGCAAGGATTAGATAGCTCAGTGGTTACCCATCCAAGCAGTAGCCACGCTCGACATTGCTTGATTCGGTTATATTGCGATAAACCGCTGTACCCTGTGTATACTGTGCGTGCTATTGGCAAAGTTTGTCCGCACAATATTTTGATAACAAACTGGTCTGTAGACTTGAAAATCTGCATGAAGCTTTATTTTCTATATAACCAACAACGAGTTCAATGATGGTGCAAGTCACTCCGTGGGGTTTGGGTGAGCCTTGACGAACATTTAAAAATACTTTTTTAATAAAAAAAAAGATTGTATGAGTAACCATGATGACAATGAAAAAGTTGCAGATAACTAAAATTTTAAATAAACTGTGTACAACCTTATGGCATTTTAAACATGTGACATAGTAACATGCAGCCTAATGGAACGTGCCATTAACTTGAAACGTTACATTCAACAATCTCAGTGTGCTTATTACACGACACCTGGTGTGGCGCACACCTATCTTGTGCTTGTTACACGACACCCGGTGTGGCGCACACCTATCTTGTGCTTGTTAATAGACAACGTCAATACATTTCTGTCATCACACACAGGCACAAGTTTTGGTGCCAAGGAAACCCCACCTAGAGTCAATTAGGTTAAAACTCCGAGTCTGCACACAGCGGCCTGGACAAGACTAACATCATTCTATTTGTGAGCGGTTCCAAAGAGACGTGTTCGGTAAAGAAATGCAGGTCAGTGTGACGTCATCGCTAGGGGTAGCAACAAACGCTAAATGACAGTGGACAAACACCATCAGTCCGGAATCGATGTGCCTTGCGGACACTCACCCCTCTTGGCTGTCTGTCTGTCTGTCTGGCTGTCCGCCTGCTTACTATTTTAATAATTTACATTGAGGTGGTCAGGAAGAGTTGGGGGAGTGATGGGGCGTAATCGTTAGTGTAGCCTTAGACATTATCGAGCGGCTACAATTAAAACCCGTATTACATTAGAACCATCATAGAATATTTAATCTGAAGTTGTTACGATACAAGAGTAGTATTTGTTGTACCACAAACATTATGTCATCAATTGCATTTTCTGTGTTTGTATAACTCAGTTATTTTGCTATGCTAAAGTAAAATTAATTTAATTATTTAGAATTCATTAAGTTCACTAAAATGTTGTTTTTAAAACATAGTTTATTATAACTCAGTTATTATATGAAAGTGTGTTGTCTAATTACACAATGTACATTTCCTTTCTTAGAAGTAAAAAGTGAATTTTTAATTATTAATCATGTACTATGGACGACAAAGATATTTCCAACCTTCGACATAATGCTGGATTATCGTAATTTTTTATGTGTACATGCCAAGAATTGCATGTAAATCTTGCATATAAAAATCCTTTCTATGATTTGATTTTCACAGAATATTAAAAATTAACTGATATTTACAGTTTACTGAGTGGGATATAAAAAAGGACATTTGATATTCTCAAAAGCCGTGCAATCGATTTTTGTTCAGAAAAATATATATATATGTGTTTATTCTTAAATTTATGGTTAGTTTATAACTTCCCTGAAGACAAAAACAGTAGAAAACATTTTTAATAGTTCCATGACAAGTAACTGGTATTTAAAGTAAAAAAATGTTGGCAATCATGTTGAATCAATAATGCTAAATATAAAAAGGTGAAGTATTTACAAAATTGACAGAAGTTGTAACTTCAGGAAGTAACAATATTTTCAAAATATTTTTCTTAATTAAATTAAATTTTCCATAATAAAATATGACTGCTTTAAATCCTTACCAATCCTTGTAAAATAAGGAAAATCGTTATATTATTTCTGTCTTCAGAAATGGTATATCAAAGGGTTGTAACCAAAACTTTCTTTTCAATATTAAGAAAATCAAACTAAAATCAATAGCACCACCCTGACGTTTCGCTATTTCAATAATTTAATACGTCGTCGGAAAGTAAAATATTTATAATCTAATTTTAACAACAAAACTGAGCTTTTTCTATACACCTGTATTTACAACCATTAAATTCGTCATGTGTGTATTTTATTATTAACATATTTATTTAGCATTTTTAAGCATATATTATAAGACACGTATGTATTTATTACCCCTAATATGCAATTGTTTTTATTAAACGTTGTCAATTTTCAGTGACCTTTTGAAGGGTTGAGAATGAAGGAAACCACAGCTATATAAATTTACACCTTTGAGATGTAAACAATTTATTTTATTTTATGAATAAATGAAATGCTGCACATAATTTGTGTCAGATATTTGCACTATTTTTTACAAAAGGCTTATTCCTATTTCAATTTGCCACAAACTCCTCGACACAGAAGTGAAAGCACGAACGGGTCTATACAAAGACTTCTACAACCCCAGGCAAAGATAAGATCAAGCGTCGATTCCGCGCCCCTCCCCAACACGCTACTTGGCGTACATTACAGGTTCAGGGATTTCGGCACCAATGTAACTCTCGTCTCTTACTATTTACTAAGAGTTTAACTACATCAAACACTTCATGTTAGAAGAGATTTTAGTATATTACACAACAAACCGCTTGAAAATTCAAAATATTACATATTACTAAATCGGGTTACACTAACATTAATGTATAACATTACTAAGAACATGTCTATCCGCCTGTGTGATAACTCTTGATACAAAGGTTCTATAGAGTTCAAATTTGATAAGTAGATTTCTATTCATCCTAGGAATAATTCTATTGACTGGGGGGCAAATGGTCAATCCGTTCAAATGGTCAAAAGAACAATCCGTTCGTCCATCTGTCCTCTGTGTGATAACACATGATACAAAAGTTCCATAGAATTCAAACTTAGCAAATAGGTTCTTCTTGATCTAATGAAGAACTCTATTTATTGGGGGGTCAAATAGTAGAAGGGCAGTCCGTCCGTCTGTGAGATAACTCTTCATACAAAGGTTCCATAGACTTCAAACTTATCAAATACGTTCTTCTTGATCTAATGAAGAACTCTATTTATTGGGGGGCTAAATGGTAGAAGGGCAGTCCGTCCGTCTGTCTGTCCGTTTGTTAGATAACTCTTCATACAAAGGTTCCATAGACTTCAAACTTAGCAAATACATTCTTCTTTATCTAATGAAGAACTCTATTGATTGGGGGGTTAAATGGTAGAAGGGCAGTCCGTCCGTCTGCCTGCCCGTTTGTGTGATAACTCTTGATACAAAGGTTCCACAGACTTCAAACTTAGCAAATACGTTCTTCTTTATCTAATGAAGAACTCTATTTATTGGAGGGTCAAATCGTAAAAGGGCAGTCCGTCCGTCTGTCCGTCTGTGTGATAACTCTTGATAAAATGGTTCCATAGACTTCAAACTTAATAAACAGGTTCTTCTTTATCTAATGAAGAACTCTATTGATTGGGGGGTCAAATGGAGAAGGGCCGTCCGTCCGTCCATCTGTCCGTCTGTGTGATAACTCTTGATACAAAGGTTCCATAGACTTAAAATTTAGCAAATACGTTCTTCTTTATCTAATGAAGAACTCTATTGGTTGTGGGGTCAAATAGTAAAAGGACAGTCCGGTCGTCCATCTGTCCGTCCGTGTGATAACTCTTGATACAAAGGTTCCATAGACTTCAAACTTAGCAAATACGTTCTTCTTTATCTAATGAAGAACTTTATTCGTTGTGGGGTCAAATAGTAAAAGGACAGTCCGTTCGTCCATCTGTCCGTCTGTGTGATAACTCTTGATACAAAGGTTCCATAGACTTCAAACTTAGCAAATAAGTTCTTCTTGATCTAATGAAGAACTCTATTTACGGGGGGGCCAAATGGTAGAAGGGCAGTCCGTCCGTCTGTCTGTCCGTCTGTTAGATAACTCTTCATACAAAGGTTCCATAGACTTCAAACTTAGCAAATACGTTCTTCTTTATCTAATGAAGAACTCTATTTATTGGGGGGTCAAATCTTAAAAGGGCAGTCCGTCCGTCTGTCCGTCTGTGTGATAACTCTTGATAAAATGGTTCCATAGACTTCATACTTAGCAAATACGTTCTTCTTTATCTAATGAAGAACTCTATTTATTGGGGGGTCAAATCTTAAAAGGGCAGTCCGTCCGTCTGTCCGTCTGTGTGATAACTCTTGATAAAATGGTTCCATAGACTTCATACTTAATAATCAGGTTCTTCTTTATATAATGAAGAACTCTATTGATTGGGGGGTCAAATGGTAGAAGGGCCGTCCGTCCGTCAATCTGTCCGTCTGTGTGATAACTCTTGATACAAAGGTTCCATAGACTTAAAACTTAGCAAATACGTTCTTCTTTATCCAATGAAGAACTCTATTGGTTGTGGGGTCAATTGGTAAAAGGACAGTCCGTCTGTCCGTCTGATCGTCTGTCCATTTGTGTGATAACTCTTGATTACAAAAGGTACCATTGACTTCAAACTTGGTAAATAGATTTCTATTCATCCAAGGAAGAGCTCTATTAGTTGAAGGGTCAAATGGTAAAAGGGTAGTCCGTCCGTCTATCTGTCCGCCTGCGTGACAACTCTTTCGATACTCCGTTGTATTGTTATTTAACACCTATTTAAAAACTCCAATACTAAACATACCTTCGCGTATTGATAGATCCTGGGAAACTAAAAACAATATCAAACTTGATTTGTTACACTTTACTCCAACAATCGCACCACAAACATATTCTGTATAAGTTCAGTGTTTCTATAAGTGTTTCTTACTACACTAGATAACATTTTGGAACCCAATTTCAATAAGCTGAGATAAATATTCATTATAAAGTATTGGCTGTTAATGTTAGACAATGGTTTTATTATATAATACAAGAGTGAAAATATTGTGTTACACATTTATTCACGTAGAAGTAAATTTTAAATATTTTGTAAAGGAGTAACCAAAGTGCTTCAAATTCGTGTAAAATAAACCAACATACATTTTTGTGAAACTTTATTTACTTTAATGTGTGGCTTTTTATAAATTAGAATGGATTATGTGTTCGAAGTAATTTAATTAAAGTCAGTGTCAAATGTTATCGCTCAAAGTTTAATTTTCCAAGATCGGATAGAAAGTAAGCAGAACTATTGCAACAGAACTTGGAAACCCACGAATTTTATGAAACAGTTTTCTTGAAGACCTCTAAAAGAACGTGTTGGGACATAAAGATTAGCTCTTGAGCGCGAGATACGATCTTGAGGAACGGTTCCTTGGGCACGCCAAGTGGCCATTACTGAGGCAAGGAGACTAACTAAGGAGCGAGTCACTAGACACTCAAGGTGTTATAAAAATTACTTGATTGTTCAATATTTCGTGTTTGTAATGTACGTACATTACTGAGAACGGTTTATCAGTCTTGTTTATTTTCAGCTCTAAATATGAATCACTATAATGTTTCGCCAAGATATCTTAAAGGTCAACAGTACATACGGGTGTTATTATTTAAAAAAAATACTAATTAATTAGACGATTTTTTGTAACAGTAGGAAAAAAAAAAGGAAAAACTAAGAAAGTAAATGTGCTAGTAAATTGTGAGCTGCTAATTTCAATCCATTTTTACTGAGACGTTTTTGCTTGTAAGACGTGGTAAAATGATGAATATTTTTAAACATATATATTACTTCAATTTCAACTCTTAGTGCCATTGTCTTGAAAATGCCTTTGAGTGCTACTTAAAAATTGCTACAGTTGTTTATTCTTTAAAAATTCGATATGTTCAAGTATTAGGAGGACAAAATTAAGTTGATCTCTGGTTTAAATTTATTTAGTATTCACCCCATCAATCATTTACAACGGCACAGAAAGTGATTTAGGTACAGCACTGTGCTGCGGATCTTGCCGATGCAAAACGTTGCAGGCATTCTCTTTTAATGCAATAGTCATATATTGGAGGATTTCATAAAAATCTGTTTGTTCAACTCATTTTCAAGGCAATATTTTTATAAAATTCTGTAACACATTTAACTAATTGACAAGGTAGGAGTACGTCACACTACTTCTCGTGTAACAGGCTCCGCTGACTTACATTCAAAAGTATATGGCTCATTTAATTGCCAGATTTACAGACATAGTCTTACAGAAGAGAAATCTTTACATTCCTCCGGCATGCAAAAGAGTAATTGTGTCAACCTGCTAAGTAATAGGCTTCATAATGGTTCAGTCAGCCAAGTTCCATGGTAGCAAATGCACTACCTTAGGAATCATTCTTGTCTAGATAGACATTAGGTTGAAAGCAAAATCATAGTTCATTGACTTAAGTTTCATAAACAGTGTTTAAATAATAATGTTCAGGTGGCTAGGTAGGGTATTACAACATAACAGTAGCCTGAAATAAAGTCTTGACTTTTGATATTTACTTTCAACTCTATTATTTTTTTCTTCTTATTCTGTTAGAATAAGGTACATGTATTAGTGTCCACATATTAAAATGTCATATGACTGTACTTATTTAGTTTCCAAATTTATTTATTCTGCGATTTTCTCGCTATTATTACGCATAAGACAAATGTAAAAATATTACCTAACACCAGCCAAATCCTATAGAATGACATGCACCATTATCTAACTCAGCGTTGTTCATATAGAAATGAAGCTTCATGCAAAAGTTAAGTCTATAGGTCTCTTTGTTTTCAAGCTATCGTGGGGACAGGCAGAAATGAAATTTTATCGGCCCCTCGAGTTATAGGCTTCGCTAACGCTCAGCCAATTACTACGCGTGATAAAAAGTTCTCGGTTGAAGTTACATAAAATTGCATTTCGAAGCCTCCAACGACGGCGTGAATTTGCGACATCACTCGAGAGGCGGAAACATCTTCATTCCGGTCTGTCTGTCTGTCCATATGTAGCCTATGTTTGTCCACACCATATTCGTATGTCTGTCCGCATTTACTATCCCACTCCAGTGATCCTGCGGTCCAAAGTGCCAAAAACTTGTCAGCACTGTAAAATGTTGAGATGCTAAAAAGCATTTCAGCCGAGTTGTTACTACTTTGAGTGATGGAGAAATGTGTACGGCTTTAAGCAAACTGTTAACGAAATGAACTCCTTCCTGCCTTCTTCGGCAGGTGTTCATTAGGTTGCCCCTGATTCAGAAAATTGTTTTATACTAAACATGAAGGAAAACAGCTTTTTGAAAGTTGGTTTGCATGACTCTCTGTTTCTCAAATTAGGGATTACTCAAACTTTTTTTGTTAGCCAGGATGTTCTAAGAATGTAGGTTCCGGCGCCGACTCCCCACAGTGTCACTCCTTAGGACAAATATAGGTAAATCAGGCCATAAATACGCCGTCATCAGTATCTGAGTAGAGTACTAAGGTTCCATAAAAGACCAACTTTCTCAAGACAAATTCTTAAGGATAATTTTTGAATACACAGAACTTATATGAACATCCAAGGTCATACCGTACTCAACACGGTATCCAACACGATAGTTGCGCCACATTTAAGGTCAACAGAGCGCAGAGAAATTTTGATAAAGTTTGTGTATGCAGTGTTGGTTTTTTTTTTATTCATCTGATTTAATTATTAAACACAACTAACCGAATCTTCAAAAATACGATGTACCAGTAAAGTTTGTTTTTCACTGACACAGAGGGGCGTGTCGTTTGCTCCCCGAGTTTCTCAATATTAAGCGACGAACCAATGTCGTTGCCATACACTAAAAACAAATTTGGTCTGAGTATGAATACCTATGGAACCTCGTATTGCAGCTTGGTCGGTTGTAACAACTCGTTTGATATCTGTGCAATTTGAGATTGCCACTAAAAAAGGAGCTATTGAAGTAGCAGTCCTCGAATCCCGTGAAAATTCAATTTGTAGCATTATTTGTTCAAACATTTGACCAAGAACCGGTAGAATATTCACTAGCCTATTATAGTTATTGATGTCTAACGGCCCTTTTTTTTTTTTTTTTTTTTTTTTTAATTGGCGTTACTTTAATTAAATATTCTAAGGAGCATGGGAAAAAACTCCTGACCGAAAAGATTGGTTAACTAAATAGGTTAATGTCGTATTCAATGCTCTGAGCACCTTTTCACAAGCGACATTGATAAAAGTTCTGAGACAATGTTTGTAACGTGTAAAAACGTCATCAGTTTTTAATTTCCGTGATTTATTTTAGTTATATTAACAATATATTTAAAGTTTTTTTTGATCGAAGTCGTTTTTGAAGTCCGAAAGCATTAATATATATCAAACATTAAGGTTTTTAAAATGGATATTACAGTTTAATCACCGGTCAACAAACAAAAGAAACATAGCATATGTGATATTTAAAAACGTGATTTTAAAAAAAAACCTAACGTGTTATAAAATATTCAGCTACATATTTGAATATAGCGTTGAAAATAATTTAATAATACCTAGTTTTATCAAATATATTTTAATATTGTATCACAGTTATAGCCAATATTTTGCTACGTTTTAGAAAACCAAATAATCTTTTATAGAAAAATATTGAAGCTTTACATTATTAAAGGAGAAAAGTTAGTTCTTAAGCTTAAAACTATTATGAAAATTCAATTCTGCACAATGTACCAAGGTCGACGCGCTCAGCCGGACATCAGATAACGTGATGGCGTGCAGCGTATCCGCCACAGGTCTGTTGCAATGCCGCGGCACTAATATTTGGGCGGGAGAAACACACACAGGTTATATTCGACATAAACGTTCCTTTATCGTCGTAACCATGGCACACCATTTTCACTAACAGTTATCATTCGCTTACACACTGTACCTTTGTAAAATATTGTTTCCGTATATTTTGACTTTATTGTAAGAAAACAATTTTAGAACTTGAAAAATTTCTTTAAAGCTCATTAGGCCAAATGTGGATTTTTTCATTATTTGTGATTTAGTCTAAACTGTTAAAAATCGTTTTTGCAGTTGGTTATGTAGGTACTATGTGTATTAAAACATAAGTTAATATTTTTCGGTCGAATAGAAATCACCAAACCCGGAAAAATCGTATAGAGAACGTGTTATACCTCTTATCTTTTACTTTTCCTTTTTTACATTATTGCAGAAAATGAAATATTTATAATAATGAATTATGCTTGGTCAAATAAAAACTTAATAAGTAATAATAAGTATTTCACCTTGGCTACAGTAGCCTTGTTTCATACAACTTTAAATGTGTGTCTACTTGGACTTGTAGGCTATATGTAAGTTTTTTTTGCTTATTCCTCATAGTGTTTTACATGTAATTACTGATAACTACGATTGTTTCTAATGGCTATGGAGATGCGATCAACGTTTTATAATTATGTATACAAATATAATAGAATTATTTTCTCAAAAACAAATTAGACCTAATGTGCTAGTCTCGATATAATTTTTTGGTTATTTTCACATTAGTAATCTTTACTATTACGCGGAATAATAAGCACCTTTAATACTGAATCTACATTTACACTGGTTTCTTCTTTCTGTTTAAACTGATAACCTGTACAGATACATACCCTAAAATGCATTGTTAAATTGTTATTCCTGATCGTACCGTTTTTTAAAATGATCTATCTCTGTTAAATATTAAACTCTAAATATTCAAATATAAAACTCCATTTCACCTTTCACTTAGTGAATCATATTTGATCTAAATATTTCACAGACTTGGTCCCTAGAATAAGAAGTCCACGTTCGTCTGAAGGGATAAAGAAAGACAGTAGAGTACCTTGGGAATCATGACTTATACTTATCATGAATTCGGTATCCTTGAACTTGGCCAACCAATGGTTTACGATCAGCCTAGCCAGTCGGAAACGAAGACGCTCAAAACGTACTGTCAACAACTCGAGTTTTAGCTGTTTTATTTTTGCTTTCGACATTAGATACACTGAGGCTACGAAGAAGTTCTCTCTGGTATACCCAGCAGCCATCCAGTGTGATAAAGAGATGTTCTTATTGTCTCATCAGGTCACAATTTTGCGAACTACGATGTTTTAAACACTACCCCAAAGCATAGTTTTGTTTACCTCCAACCACAGCTGTAATATATGTACGATTTAATCATATTTTTAAAGGTTGTTTACCATACGGGCAAGTTACTTTGTAATACCGAAAACGAAGAAACAGTAAATATAAAGAGGAAAAACTCAACAATGGTTAAAATATTTTTGGGTCTGTGTCCTCATTTATTATATGAGTGATACGCTAACATTCAAAATAGGCTCCTGTATTTTGCACACACCTTTTAAAGCCAATAATTATGCCAGCAGCATACGAGCTGGTGCGTCGCATAACTTTCTAGCTCTTTTGTTCCACTACGTCAGTGTTGTGGGGCTTTGTTTTGTAAACCACGTTTAATAAACATCTTAACAAAAATAAATTATAAGGAGTAAAATGTCAAAATATGAGCTGTCGGTTGGACAATACATAACATTGTCCAAATACTCCCTTCAATGAAAATGCTCTTGAAGCTGCTTCTTGATATTGTGAACACAATTTGGAGGAATTTATTTTGCATTCGAACGAAACTTGCAGTATCCCACTTTTATTTTTGCTGGTGTGATGTGTGATTGTGTTTCTCGTACTTGTGACTTGTGCCCGGGACTTCTCTTCAGTGAAAACATCTGGACGAGACTCCAAGCAGATTTGGGTATGTTTGAATCCCTTTCCCTTCTTTTCTTCTTTCTGTTCTTTATTTTTGTATGTACTACTATCTCACCCACGTAAAAAAGAGGATATATTCCAATCCTCGAAACATTGTGTTATACCTTATGTAACATATAACGATGGTAAATACCCGAACTCCTGTTATCATGGCAAACCTTCCATCGTCAATGACGAACTTTAAACAAAGAATTAAACGAAAGTTGAAAAATATCTTCTGTATTACCGCACTAGTCACATTTGGTTATTTTACAATTCCAAGTATCGTTCAACATTAAAGTGTTGAGAAGTACGTGATAATAGAACATTCCGCATCCACAGACCAGAAAAATAAATTTCTCTCTTGGGTTTCTGTGGCACACCACACAATGGGTTTATCATATACTTTTTTTACAAGGGTTAAAGGTAATCAACCTATGTAGATTATCTGTACCTCAATAGTGACTGGTATATTTGTTAACAAACCTTCTAACATAAAGCACAGTATTACTCAAAAAATGCTGTAAAACTGTTTTTGCGAGTCTTGACATGACAAAACAGCATTATCCCTGAGTTCTCATCGTCTTCAATAGTCACCTCTGGTGATGTTTCAAACGTGTATATTTTGTATTCTTTATAATTCAGATTGTTGTAACTATTTCAAGTGAATGGGTACTATAATCATCGTAGCAACAGTTTTCTAATGAATTTTCATGGGGGCATATTACTTATTGCTTTTGGTGATTATTTCCCGATGATGAAAGACTGCTACAGTTTCCTGATTTACAAATATCATTAAAACACCAGTGTTCATGACGTAGATCATATCAATATCAGCGATTAATATGGCATCTCCATCATCATTGGCTGCAGATTTTGATTTGTCCAGTTTACTACTTTAATGACTATTAATTTTAAACAAGCATAGAGATATAATAGTTCCTGGGATAACAGATTAGTTGGATTTAAAGATATGATTAAGCAGAAAATGCTCAAAACAAAATGAATCAAACTTATCGACCTATTAAGATAGTCTGTGGTGTAGAGTATCTCCGTTACTGAAAATCAATATTTGAGAAAGATCAATGGTGAAGATCAATTTAATGTGGAATAAACGTTGCACAGTATCGGAACACCGGTGTTCAGCTGTTCATACGAATTACAAGTAGGGTTCAGACAGAGGCGGATTTGAAGATTTGCCGCCCCTGGGCTATCTACAACCCTCCCTCCCTCCATCACCAACCATGTAGGCTAACCTTGGTACCGCAGTGGGTCGACGCGACATCGGCAGCAGCGAGGGCGGCCAACATTTACAAATTGTTATTGATAAATTTATTGCAAGTACTTTATTTCACGTAATATGTTAAACCTTCGAAATAATTTCTTTTTTAAACAATTTGCCGCACCATGCATTCTGCCGCCCTGGCTATAGCCCATATGTAAATTCAGTCCTGGGTTCAAAATAGTTTTTTGAATCACCATAAGTTATACAAATTTGCCACCAGATCTGCTGGGTCTAGGTTTTTTATATATGCTATGCATGGGAGCCGAACAAATTAAAATAGGTCAGTGTTGTAGGATATTATTACCCCTGCGTATTATCACGCTATTGCCGGTTCCATTTTCCATCCGTTTGTATGTCAAAGCCAATCGACTTCATATGACAGTATATTTTAATCAAGCTTAAAATAACTTCCAAAAACAGTATATGATAACTTGTTTATATTAGTATTTAGCAGAAGATAGAACTGAAAGCTTACATTTGATGACGCAACGTTCCAGTGTTGCCACAACAACACTGCGTGGTGCTCTCGGGCTTGCACATTTAACGAGCCGGCAGGGACAAGACGGAACTTGGTTTCTTCGACTTTTACGAGCGTTACGTAGACGACCACCCTACACCATTACAGATCGATCCAGGAAGGGTAGGGAAGCGCTGTCACATGCGAGAAGTCCGCGCCGCGCCGGCATACATGTTTAACGTCGTCTGTCAATATTGACATGGCCGCCACTGATTGAGTGTCCTCTTGACCAACACAATAGATAGTGAGGGGTGGAAGGGGGAGGGAACGGGATTGATGGTGGGTGTTACAGGAACTGTGAATATTTAATCTCACAAAGCGTCGTTTGAAGCATGGTGTCCTACAAGGTCGCCTACTAGCTAAAATGTTTTTTTTTATCATTTAACTTAATACAAGGCAGAAAACTATTAATATTTTTATTTTCAGAGATGGAACTCCTTTACCCTACGGAAACATCATGTACGACCGGCGAGTGGTGCGTGGCAGCACTTTCGCTCAGCATCCCGTACCCGCGGTAAGTTCAAAGTTAGCTGTTGTTTGCGTGAAGGTTGCGTAGTGTTATGGTTTGTAACTGTAAACATGTATTCATTAGAGTTTGGCAGCACCCCGTAACTCTGTGTGTGTTTGATGAAAATTCATTCCGGAATTGAATGGAATAATAATATTTTGACCTAGGTAGTACAAAAATTTTGAAATCAAGATAGCTTAATAGTCTTATTGTGTGTAAACTCTGCCATAAAGCGCGCGCCCTGGGGTACACATACACAGACAGCAACGGGACGAGATGCGGTGTATCGCGAAGCTATCAAGTACAGTTTGCATGGAATAAAGAACAAAGAATACGTCGCACTCTGTGTGATTTATTCCATATGTTAAAATGTATTTGATAGTTTTGTGTCGCGTCACTGTGTGCGTATTCGTACCCTTTACTTGTAAATTGGAATATCTGGCGTTAGTTGTGAGAATAGAATCGGCAACATTACAAGACATAAAGAGCATCGGTTTGTGTACTTTTAGACTCCCCTTTGCATATCCTGAAGTGAGTGCACCAGGAAAATTTTTTTTTCCGGACGATAATTTTTGTATTATTATAATTTAAACACTTTACGTTTTTGAAGAACAAGTGTGGTTTTCCCTCTAACAGACCACTTATCAGTCACCGCCAGACCTGATAAGGTGAAAGGCGGAAAAGTTTAGCGAGAACGTTGCGTTTGCCAAACTGTGCAACTCCATGGCGTACTTACTGTAGTTTCAATACCGGACGTCACTCTGAAATTGTTGCAGTAATTGTAATAAAAAATATTGAATGTTATTGTATGGGTTTATTTATGAGTTGGTACCTTGTATTCGTAATTTTATCGCTATTGTGCCGTTTTACCCTTTAATTAGTATGTATGTATCCATTCAGATACATTATCCTGACCGTTAGTACTCTTGGTACTGTCAGACACTCACTATATACTACCACGAAATAGTTACTCTGTACTTTTATGTAGATATATTGTTCCTAGATTAAACAGATTTTGTTACATTTTTACGCCAATATCAAGCTCCAATTGCGCCCGTTTTTATGGGCGTGGTAGTTAAAATACCTTTATGAGAAAAATTTAATAAAATCTAACTGTATGTTTGGTATGGTACCAATTTGAACTCGAGTTTTTAACTTACAGTTTTTTATATTTTACAAAATTATGGCTTATTTTGGAACGTTTCGTTTTTGTAGGATTTTTATGTAGCCTACTCTCTTTTCGTACGCAATCTAAAACAAAAACTAACATGTAAATCTAAGGGATTTAAGTAAAAATTTGGTAAAGGAATCAAGCACCAACACACGTAAAAATTTTATTGGGTCTAAATAAATTGGGTTTATTAGTTTCGTGAAATTTGTTGTCATTTTGTATTGTCTACAATACTATAATCCTGAATAACACATAAATTAAGTAGTAATATGTACTGTTTGCCTTGCTTTCCAAATTAATAGAAAAATAAGTCGGAACTTGCGATTTATAATTTATGAATTTTTAAGGAAACATTTATGTGATTGTAAAATGAAACGCTTATAATGTGATATTACTGAACCAAGGAAAATTTGAACCTTATCAAAATGCATTATTTACTTATTTTTTATTATTATTATTATTATACAACAAACTGAAACTTTTATTTCGTAGTTACTATTTTTTCAGTTTTAGAAGTTTTTAAGATGGGATTTAGAGGGATTATTAAACCCTATCAGCACTCTTTTACTATCTACAATTACTAATTACAAAATTTAAAAATATGAATTATTTGCAAGAAAAATTAGTAGCTCTAAACCGTTATATTCCAAAAAGTTACAGGTTTAAAAATCTGTTTCAAGAAATTGATTGATTTTAATACAGCTATCCTTGAACGAATTAGTTTGCAATATTGATTACCAAACAATGTGTTGATTTAAATCCCAACATTTTTTTTTTCTTTGACAAGTAGCACGAGCGTCTGTATATTATAGAGCGTCTTTATTATAAAGTGCTTTATGAATTGTTATGCAAGTGAATATACAAATAATGTCGTCAATCTGTAAGAAATAGAATTTGCACTACAGTTTTACGACTTAAATTAAAAACAATCGGAAGCGTTTAAAAATTGAATACACAATAGTGTATAATGTCCCAGCGTTAAAGGCCCGGCTACACTCACCCGAACGATTAACTCGTGTTTTCTCAATCGATTATGGCTCAGTGAATTATTCAACCACACTCCACATGTAGGCCAAGAGAGTCCTCAACTGCAGCCATGCCGAGACCTCACACGGTGAGTATACAGTCGTATATACCTGTACAGCACACATCTACCTAGGACGGACATGACTTGTATACAAATAACATGCTAGCTACTTTAAACAACTGATATACTGGATAGATTAATAATAGTGATGCTGTTTTATACAAGCAAACATTTGTGTAAACAAAAATTCTATTTTATTGGTATAACAACGATTCTTATTGGGTAGTTCACGTGAAACTCAAGAAATTCATCTGATAAATAACTGATACATTTCTTATGTTAAATTCATAGATCAAATTAAATATAACGTTGTTTTAATTGCTGATATATTTGATAACAATACTGGTCCGAGCAAATAGAGACCTTTTGAGGTTTTAAATATTCAATAATTAAAATGTTCATAGTGGTTTTTTTTATTTTGTATCACATAAACAAAATTACGTAGTAGCCTAAGCACTAAGTAATTCGTACTTAAAGTATTGAAAATTTTATTTGTGCATCTCCATATAACCAATGCAAAGATTGGTCACCTTTCGATACCATTATCTTGAAATTCCAAATAGATAGAAAGTTGAAAATGAACAGACTTATTATATTTTTTTTTATTAGAACTACAATCAGTTACTAGATACAAATTTTCCTTGATTACCATGTTTCATAAAAATTGTCAATCTATTTATGCTTTCCCTTCAGTTTTGTTTAAAAACTTTAGCATTATGTTTTTTAAGTTCAAGTCCAAAGCAAAATTAGCGGTGCTTTGTGTGGAGATGGAACAACAAACATTGAAAAATAGAACTCTATTTGCTTTCTTCATAATCAAAAATTGTGCCAACAATTGAAATATCTATATTTTTTGGAAAAGATATTTTAAGTTAGTACAAAAATGAGATCACAGACGCCAAAGAGTAAGAAATGTAATATCTCATCGAGCGATTACCTGGGTGCACACTTCAACGCACTGTATCAATGTCATCTGTGTAATATTCAAGACTAGGCAAATATACTAAAATAGCAGAGAGCAAGAAAAACTTACAGTTGTAATTTTCGTTACCGAGGAAAAATGTACTTAATTGGCATTCAATCAAAGTAAGCCAATTTTCATTGGCAAAATCAATTAATCTCCAGGCCCATTCAACTAGTGTCCATTGTTCAAAAATGTATTTTAAATAGAATTTTATTTCAAAAAGAATGTAATTTATTTTTTAATCTTGGTCAGTAATTTATCATAGGTACTTCAAAATATTGATTGTCCATAAATGCATGAAAAAAAATTTAAATAAAAAATGTAATTCTCTTGTACTTGTTGTTTGGTCCTCATTTGAGTTCTAAGATGTAATACTTTTTGTTCGTCATAGTGTTGTGCATAACGACTTCCCATTATGTTGTGGAATATTAAAATCCAAATATTTGATTATACGTTAAATACTTGTACATTAAGGAAATCGCATTGCTAACACTAATAAGTATTTAACAGCCAATGCCTCAGTGGAACCCGTACACGAGTAAAGCTAGACTTCTTTCGACCGAGGTGAGAATAATAATTACTGTATGTGGACTGGTACACGTACAATGAGTGCATGTCGCATGCCACCACACGTTACAACATGCCGCAGCACCCTCACTGTATACTTAGTTGCATATTTTAAATCACTTGTTCATTATCCTTTGTTTACTTTCACAAGATGTAAAAACATTCTACTTTTCTTAGAATTAATGAGTATAATGTTTTATCTAGGTACTAATTTTCCTAATTACAAATTCAGTCCGACTTAATTGTGTTATTATGATCTTAATCAGTAGAAATTGGAGATTTTATATTCATAGAGTCTCACATGTTTAACATTGTTTCTACGCTTAAAATATTTTTTTCCAAAGAAAATATATTATTTTGCCTTTGTAAATCGATATAAAACTATCGTTCAACAACAAATTTATAGGACGTTCTACCGTTAGAATTATTTTATTGTATTACCCTTGAACCTAAATATTTCATTTTATTATTATTTCCATCTTACTTCTTCCTATTCTTATATTGTTCAACTTTAAAAGTTTTTATTGTACAATATACTGCTTTATAGCCTTATTTTAAGAAATTCAAAATAAGTTCAAAATCGAACTCTGTAATGCACAAATGTACTTTCGATCAATTAGTCGTTTTATTAAATTCATACAATTTGCTTAAATAAGATTAAAAAACTTGTCAAAAGTCTTGGATCTAATGTGTTGTTGAACGATGTTTTCTCGAAGTCTTAATATTTTGGTAAAAGGTCAATGTTTAAATAAGTTGAGGCGTAGGGTTTGTCGGTTCATCTCCAGTTCTCAAATTTAAAATGTGTTTTATTACAATACACATATTTATCTCAGAAATAACACAAGGTTCCATTTTTTTTGTATTTCATTAATTTTCACTTTAAATTTCAAACATTTATTCTAATTTAGCTTTTACATTGTACTATAAGGTAAGTGTTTATTAAGTTCATTAATGTTTAACACTCTTATAAGAAAAACAACTAATTGTGGCATACTTTGCTTAGTATGTCTAGTAATTAAAGGTTTCAAGTATATATTTTAGAAGTAATTCCATATGTTCCTTAATTTTCATAAAAAAACGTGTATAATACAAGCCCTGTTACAACCCCTTTAAGGTGGACTTAGTTTAAGGGAACTTTTATAAGAGCATAAAGCAGTCTTTTCTATGAGTTGCCTATACCATCATTTATTATGTATGATAAACCACTTTAAATTCATAAAAGCTCATTGGAAAATATTGGTGACAATTTTATTGTGGACATCATATATAACTTACTTATGTATATAGTTATTGTTTCTTTTAATTATTTTCTCTTGGTGTTATTTCTATTTTATAAATTACAAAATAAATAGCACTAGAATATAATAATGCTCATGCAAATATAAGCGTTATTCTATTAAATAACTTTAGTACATGTGTCTAAAGAATGCGTATTCAATTTTTAGTGGTGATCTCTAATCAGCATGGCATTTTTCATAAGCCACTAGTTAGAGATCCGAGAGTTTTTATAGGAGGGGTGAGGTTAAGTGCGGATGGAAGATGGATGCTTCTCTGGTTAAAAAAATCGTACTAGGTTTGTTTGCACATCCTCGATGACAAGTCTGGTTCGACTGATGCATTTATAACATTATAAGTTCGCATTGACGCAACATGGATAGAACCGCTTAATATTCTCTACTTTTCCGAACACAAATGAGAATGTTATCAAAAAATTCCCTCGTAAATATGGAATTACTTGAAATTAAGCTCTTTACTTTGCGTAGCGAGAAATATTGTTATATAGCCAAGCACAAAGTGTGTTCGAATTTACGGAGAAGTGATTACGTCATTGCGGTCTTGGGAGAACAGAACTGATGGCTCTGAGTTAGAGATAGCGCGCGTTCAAATTCTGTCCATGATCTTTGCACTTTTTAAAATACTGCTGACATTTTACTGAACTAACTCTCCTGCTCATGGTACGAATACACAGACAGCGGCGCGATGCATAACTATCAAATAGATGTTAAAATGTGGAATGAAATACACAGCGCGTGCCACGAGCCCCTGCCTGCTTTTACTGGAGAGGCTGGTACAGAGCTGGCCTCCTCTTCTTCCAAGGAGACAAGCCTGAGATTAATGCCCAAAATCCTTCCTCATGGATCTTGACAGGATGCCACAGTGCATTACAATAATGACACAAACCTTCATGAGTATTTTATACTAGTAGTATATTCATCGACCCGAATGTTCGTATATTCGCTGTAGGTGGTAATTGGGAATAAAACGCCTGTGATATATATTTGACACTTAATTGTAATTACTTCAATTAAATGTCCCAGAGTAAGATACATTCGGACCTTTATTTACATATATAAGTATACATCTCCACACGCCTTAAATAAACTTTCAGTGACATGTTAAAGTGTCACCTGTAACATCCCTATTTGGTTATCAAAATATATATTGGTCTTGTGACAAAATACATTAAGCCATCCATTGTGAATAATACTCATCTCTAGTAAAAAAACCGGAAGGGCACTTCCGTTTATATAATACCTATACAAGCCTATAACACTTCCGGTTACTTAATGAATCATACGAATTGTTGGTTCTGGTGAAATAAAAATGCGTACATAAATAACATTCCTTGCCGTGTAAAAAGACTAAGGTTCTCTGTTAAAAATTCTATCAGCGTAAAGTTTTTTTTTCTTTGTTTTGATATCACACAAGAGGCTTCAGCGGGCTCACAGTTTTTGGCTGTACTAAAGACCCATAAAATGACCTTTGTTACCGTACCATAACCTTAAACCTTAATAATTTATTCCTCTACTTTTGTTTTATGGGTTTATATCAGTATCACTTACAAAAAAAACGAGTCTTGTACAATTTAATTAAATGAAATGAAAATAAAATTTTTTTGTAATTACCTAACACAATGAAGGAAACAGGATGTTCCGGACAAAATTTTTTTGACACTTGTAAGTCAACAGAAACAATGTTGACATACACATAAGTACTACATGTTATTATACTTATAATATTGTAACATGAAAAAATTGCCTTACGTAGTGAGTAGGCCTACATTTTTAAAATAAAACTTTTTTAATGTAAGAATATCATAAAAAATATGAGGGAACATTGGTATAAGAATTAGGATTAGGAACAAAATGAAGATGGCCCCTAGTAGACTGTATGCACTATAACAGCTGACTGTGTACAGGCCGGATGCGAGTCACAGGCAGCACGCCAAGCGGAGGCCAGGAGACGGTCCATGGCCAGGCGCAAGGCCCAGACCCAGCAGACCAGAGCTATGCGACTCCGAATCGGTACCCCGCCACCGGTCGACGGCCGCAACCACGTCATCGTGCAGACTGACCAGTTCATGGAGGAGGTATGTGGCTAACATCAAACATGCTTTTTATATTGTTAAACCTGAGATTGAGCAATAATGTGAGGTAAAGCCAAATTAAGACTAGATAATGAGGAAAATAATTCATTTCTACACTTTTAAATAACTTAATCTGGAAATAATACTAATTGTTTTATGGTTTGAAACCGACATTCAATTATTTTTGGAAAATTAATTCTAGGTTAGTTGATCGCTTCTTATCGAATTTACTCAAGTTATTTTATTTATTATTTATTTATTTATTTATTTTAAAATAGCTACAGGAATATTATCCTAAAACAGCTATATTGACAATACAAGTTAATAATAGTAATTTACAATATTATATATAAGTAGGTATACGAAGAAACCGACATTCAATTATTATTGGAAATTAATTCTAGGTTAGTTGATCGCTTCTTATCGAATTTACTCAAATTATTTTTTTTATTATTTATTTATTTTAAAATAGCTACAGGAATATCATCCTAAAAACAGCTATATTGACAATACAAGTTAATAATAATAATTTACAATATATAATTATATATAATTAGGTATACGAAGAAAATCAATTAGAAAATCATTATTAGGCTGAGTAAAAATTAACTATTTCTATTACAGCACGAGAAAAAAATAGAAATATAATACAATATATAATAATAATTTAAAACTTTAACAAAACTCGGTTACTACCTCAAGTTAAAAAAATAATATTTACCTTATTTACACATGAATTAAAGTTATTATTAAATATATCCAATTCATTTTTATACATGTTTAACAACCTAATACCTTTAAAAATGAAAAGTTATAAAACTGCACTGTTAATACAGTTAAACTGCACTGTAATCAACGTGTTGTAAAAAAACCAAGGAGGGTCTCAGATTAGTTCTTGGGACATGCAGAAAAACCTTACCAACTAAAAAAGAACTATCAACTAAGTTATGTAAAATTTTATAAATGTATAAAATAATAGATCGGTTCCGTCTTGTTACCAAAGTTTCAAAAGAACAAATACTTCTTAAGACAGTTGTTGACAGGTTTCGTTCACAAGAAACATTAAATCTTTTAAAATAATATAAATACCTTAGAAACTTGTTTTGAATTCGCTCCAGAGAAGCAATGCTATGTAACGAATAAGAGGTCCAAATTATTGCACAATACTCCAGCCTACTTCTTACGAATGCATTATATAGTTTAATGATAGAAATTAATTGAATTAAAAAACATTGTGTTTCTAATTATAAAACCCAAAATCATATGGCATCCATTTATGATATAATTAAGGTGATTGTCAAACGTAAAAGCCGAGTAAAAAATTACGCCAAAATCTTTAACATGAGTCACTAATAGTAGCTTAATGCCATTAATAGAGTATTCTGGTAGAGTTAAAAAATGTTTCCTAGTATATGTCATCGCAAAACACTTCTTTACATTTAAAAGTTGGTTGTTGTCTAAGCGCCAAAGGCTAAGTAAATTTAGCGTTGATTACAGTTCAGCAACGTCGTGACTGTCTCGAATTTTCTATATAGTTTCAAATCATCGGCATACAAAAGGCATTTAGACCGTGTTAAATAATTAGGAAGATCATTAATATATATCAAAAATAGTAATGGGCCTAAGTTAGATCTCTGGGGAACACCCGAAGTGCTAATTTACTTTTTAGATATAATGTTAGAGACCATAACAAACTGACTGCGAAGCTTTAAATAAGTCTCAATAAAACTAATAAATGACGGGGATAAGTTAAAACAAGATAATTTACTTAACAAAATATCGTGATCTACTTTATCAAACGCCTTAGAAAAATCTGTATACACTACATCAACCCTGCCACCACTATCCAATTCAGATGCTACGTCAAAGAAAGTTCCATTAGATTGGAGACTGTTGATTTACAAGGAAGAAAGCCATGCTGCTGGGGAGAAATTTCAGATTTTACGTTATAAAAAATATAGTTATAGAGAAGTGATTCAAATATCTTAGCGAATGTATTTAACAATGAAATCGGACGGTAATTTTTCAATGTTTCCTGATTTAAAAATGGGAACCACCTTAGCTTCCTTCCATTTCTCCAGGAAAATACGGGTTTTTAAAGACAGATTGAACAAATAGCACAAAGGATCTCATAATAGCCTACCTCAGCACAAACCCTTTACTATATAAATGTAGAAATACAGTCAGGTCCAGAAGATTTCTTTGATTTCAATTTTTTGATCGCTGCTAACACATCTAGAACTGTAAACAAAACCCCTTGGCTGTTTTCCCTATATACGTTTTCAGTACTTATATTCATAGGTTTACTTCCGGAGTTAACCGAGAAAACTGAAGAAAAAAAGATCTGCAAACGAATCGGAAATGTGCTCAACTGGAACCACTTTGTCTCTAAATTTCATTTCAAAAAAGCCCAAATCTAAATTAGAAGAAGAGCGTCTGGACTTTATAAAACTCCAGAAAAACTTAGAGTCTACATTAATGCAATACTAAATGTTTCGTATATATTCTTGATAAGCCAAATGTATTTTTAATTTAAAACCTCTCCTGAGATCCCTAAACAAACTTTCATGGAACTTAGAGAATTTCCGTCTCTTAGCACATTTGTGCTTTATCTTTATGGAATTAATAATATCCTTTGTAAACCAACACGGATATTTACTTTTAAAGATTAATGGTTTTTCTTAGGTACACATTGATCAAAAACGGTAAAAATTGTTTTATAAAACACATCCACAGCCCTATCTACGTTATTTGTACTATACACTTCATCCCAATTACATTACATTAAGATGAACAAATTAATATCCTTATCTTTAACGGTCTCGTATGTTTATAAAATCTTTTTAAATACTACTTAAACAATAATAACAGTTTTAAAAATAAAAAATGTCCACTGAACGCCCATTACAACAATCTCATAGTGATCACTTAACTTTCCTATGACAAAAATAATGATTGACTTAATTAATCGTGTCTTTCGAAATAAAAACCATATATCTACCTATATACGGTAGTTTGCTTTTTTTTAAATTTGATTCAACAAGTTTTTATAAGAGATTATTTTTATTACAAGTTTTAGACAAATATTAGGAAAAAAAATGTTCTGATTAATCGAAAAGTAACTAATATTTTCATAGTGTAATTGGGTTAACAGATTGTATCTTATCTATTAAAACAATGGCGATCAATGTATAGTATATAATTGTTTACGTACTGTAAAATAATTCTTTAATCAAATTTTATAACAAACCATAACTATGGTCTGTACAAAAGCGAATCAAAATAAACATGTCGATTAACGTGAAAAATAAAATATTTGTGCTTCACGTTTTATATTTTTCCCAGCTGTTCGACCATCCTCCAGGAGCGACGGTGTCGTGTCAGACCGACTTCTTCTTGGACCGTCCTGAGACCCCCATCTACGTGCCCTCCAAGACTGGCAGAGATGCCGAGGACCCAGATTTATCCTGGAGAGGTGAGCGTCCGGGCGTAATAATAGTTTATTTACATTCTGAAATGTTGGTAAAAATGAATTATTTACATAGAGACTATAATTAATTGTTTTATTATATAAACACATTATAAATAGGGTATTTTAAAATGAGTATATTAATAAATGTTTTGTAAATACTTGTAATAATAGTCTATTAATAATAGGGATTTATTTTATTAATATAGAAAATTATTACTTTTTGAAGATGATGACTAATTAATATCTTGGCCGTCCAAAAAGCAACAATGTAATTTCATAAATGACTGATAGTGTTAATGATATTATGTTAATAATAGTCGTTAAGAATAAAATAAAACACTGATAAATCACCGATTTGTTTGAGAAGTCAAAGTAGTCAACTTTATAAATAAATGTGTATTCTAATATAGTTTATAATTATTTTATGTAAAATAAAATAATAGGATTAATTACTACACTTTTCAATGGAATGCGCTGACCTACTATACTGATGAGAATAGAAAGACTGCGCGCTGGAAGTACCGGTACGAAGTCTGTAGACGTGACAAAGACACAACTGTCGCCGTTACATCTCTGTGATATCGCAGTATCTTGTGATGTCTCTCTTACTTAACATCGATTGTGTTGTGATGTACGACTTGTTCGCCACTCTGGCGCACTATTCAATATCAGCGTTAGCACAAGCACACCATTTTGAACACCTTCCCAAATTACTAAAGCATTCCTGTCTCTGAAAATAAAGAATAAAAATCATATAAATAAAATAATTCAAGTTTTCAAAAGATTCATCAAATATTCTAGTCCAGAAACAATTAAAATATATACATATTTTCTCAGATATTCAGACTACCTGAGCATGTTCGCAGACTGGGATAATATGATCTCCTGTCCAAATTTTGGTCTCTACCCCACTGGCCACTTCCAGTTATAAAATGCTGTAGGCCTAATCTATGTAAATTATGAATATTTAAAATGCACAGACATTTATGTTCCATCATGTTCATTTATTCATTTCCTCATGAATAAAAATGCCTGCGTTATAAAGCTTTTGAAAAATTCGAACTGGTCTTTTAGTTGCTAAAATAAATGTACCACTCTCATGGCAAACTTATGTATTCTTTAAAATATCTCAAAACGGGGTTGTGTTGTAATGGTAAATATAAATGGTATAGTTTTGTTGTGAATCCTAGAGAGATTAAAACATGCTTTCCAAAAATATTGTTGTAGCTGTTCCACTTCGACACCGAAGTTCAACCCATCCTGGAGGTGCTGGTGGGGAAGACCGTGGAACAGGCGCTGGTGGAGGTGATGGAGGAGGACGAGCTGGCGGCTATCCGCGAGCAACAGCGAAGGTCAGCAGGAACAGGATTAATTTTATATTAAATTTGGTAGTTTTGTACTCATGGGTGGTCAAATTGATTATTAACTCTGATCATTATGTATGACTAGATCATACCTCATAAATAACAAGGTTATTCACTTGTGACTTTTTTATTTTGGCGACAACAGATTGAAGGTATCTTTTACCATGATTATGAGTGCGCGCATACAGTATGAAAGCCCCTAAACGAACCCTTACTTTTCACTTGAGGTTTTATTCGCTACCTCGCCCCGTCTATCAAACGTTCTGCTCTGACAATATCTTTACACTGCTCATGAAAGCCACACTTTTTCCTCAAAACCTAACGGAAACTCAATAAAAATTATGCATAATTAAGTAGACATTTTAAGATGTAAAATTAGTTGAATGAGCATGAGTTTAAAAAAGTTCTATTGGTAAGAAAATAAGTCTTGCAATTAGTAATGTCAACAAAGTCACAAAAGCCTAGGCACGGAATCTAATGTTGAAGCGTCATTTTATCATCGTATCATTTTAGACGTCTGAGAGAGCTGATCAAAATTCAACACAAAGATGTCATTATTCAAAGGATAAATAATAATAATAAACAAAGGACCAGTGGATCAAAAGTTTATTAAATTCAAAAACTTCGTACCAAGAAAAAGGATGTAAACTTTCTATTTGACCTTAAATTGTAACAAAAATTTTAGATAACCGCATTTCGTTCTAAACAAACACAGCTCATCTCATTATTTCGATATGTGACAATTGTTAACCTATGCAAGACACTGTTACTATATCTTCTTATTTCTGGAAACTCTTTCTAATTTTCTAATAATAGTCTTCTAATGTTTTTTCACATTTCTGAAATTCCTACATAATTATAGAGGTCATAAAAATCTATGTTAGAAGAAATTTCACTCTTCTTCCATTATTTTTACTTCTTTTCATAGCTATTTTTTATCTAAGTTCTAGACTGCTTTATGTTCAGCCTAAGCTATGACAGGTTCCTTATTTTTGTTTCTTTTCAGGTACAAAGAAATCCGAGCTGCAGAAAAGGCTGAGGAACAAAGACTGGAAGAACAGGAAAGAAGAAGGCGTGAAGAAGCGGTAAGAGTTAAAATTATAATTAAAGATAAGTTATAGTGAACTTTTTCACAAGTTCCATGATTTAAATGTATAAATTTATTATATATTTAGATCTTTGGTTTATTGCATCAGTCTCCAGGTGATAATTTTAACGATGGCTGCCTTAATATGGGTTTATTGTTACTTTGTTCTCATGAAGAGAAAGCTTTATTGTAAAATGCGGACCTTTCTACCACAAAAGCGTTTAATGGGATTTCCTCCATTATTAGCTACTAGAAAGGAAGACACATTTGTTTCCTTTAAAACCATTTTATACTCCATCTTTTTGTCAATTCATCACTTGATGTTCTCCCTATGTAAAAGTAACTTCAACTGAAGGAGGTTTTAGGTAGTAAGGTAGAACTAGGATTATAAAGCACTCTCTTACATGTAATGGCCAAAAGAATTTCAGCTAGGCAGATTGCAATAGATCGAGAGTCAACTGTATTGATACAGCGTTGATTTTTGCACCATAGAAACGTTTTGCGTCTTATTTTTCGTCGTCACATTTTGGAAAATATTTCAAGACTAAAACGCATTTAAATGCCTTGGAATTTATAACTGAATCTTTTTATAGTTATGGCGGTTTATTGTTGTTTTTGTTGAACAACATACGAAGGCCGCAGTTACATCCGTCTCGGACAGGTGACCGAGTATTATAGGTATTAACAAATAAGGACTGCGGCTGGAAACAGGCAGTTTCACACACAAGTGCAGAGGTTAAGGACCGGCCAGGTTCCGCCCTGTTAAACCTCGTACGATTCCTCAATCAAAAACAGGATAATTGTTGTTTGTAATTTTATCCTCAAGAGATTAGTTGTATATAAAGATAAACCATGAGAAAACGCCTGGACTGGACTCCAATCAGTTTATGGGTATATTTGAACCATTTTCTTTCCCTTCTTTTCTCCTTCCTGTTCTTTTTTTATGTATTGGTACTCTCCCCAACTGATGAAGAGGATGGATTGCAATCCTCAAAACGCTGTGCTACACCTTTTGTAACCTGCAACAATGGCAAATGTCTAAAATCCTGTTATCCTCCCTAACCTTCCATTGTCAATAACAAACTTTAAACAAAGAATTGTTGTATTTATTTTTTTGAGAGCATTCCCAACCGAATAATAGATTTAGTAGTCGACTAATCAAGCCCTCTTACAGACTATTCACTCAGACCTACCATGTTCGTTATTGCATGTTCGTTTTCGGCTACATAATCGAAGAGATATAATGACCTTTTCTAGTTTCTACGAATGACCAATAATGTGTTGCAGGCGAAGCGCGTGGAGGAGTTGGAGCTGACGAACCGTATCCGGTTGGAGACGGAAGATCGCGTGTCTGCAGCGGTGCTGACCCAGGGGTACCTCACAGACCTGCTGCCTTCTGTGCTCGAGGGGCTCAAGGAGGCAGGGTACTTCATCGATGACATCAGAGAAGGTCAGCAGAAAACTTCGTATAAGCTGTTTTGTAACTAAATTTAACAATGAATCATTCTAGTTTTTGTATTGTTCCCCAATATAGTATTATTTTTATAATCAGAACGCTTTAAGTAACTGGTCTCCACTTAAAGGTCAGGAAAAATTTTAAATATTTGCTGTTTCTCCACAAAGAATTGTACTCATTCCTACAAATATTAATTGCAAATATGGTTATTATTTGTGGCCATTTGTAAATGAAGCCTACTGGAAAACCCGTTGAAGATAAGGATTTAACGATCTTAGATATTTATATAAAATCCGATCGAAGGGAATGAAACTGTTTTTGTATAAAAAAGATATTATTTACTTAAAGCACTACCATTAAATAAACATTATTTTTTGTCATTATTCATAAAATACCGAGGATTTTTAAATATATACATCCAGCCGTTTATTCTTTAATTTGATTAAAAATTAGGAAATCTTTTGCTATTTCCCTGGCTCAGAGAGTGTATTTTTAGAGACCCGTAGATATGAAATTATTAAATATAACTTAAAGCACCTCAAAATCATTAAATTAAGTTCAATGTCCAGTTGTTCAATACCTCAGTTAAAGATTTGAAAAGCGTCATAGTTCGTTATCTGTAATTGAAGTGATAAAACTGTTGCTCTCTATTTATTGACTGGTTTATAAAAGCTACTTGTTTCGACAGATAACTTCATGTATTGTGATGTTTACAGACGTGGAAGAAAACTTCATGTCGTGGTTGATGGGTGAAGTAAGGCAGGAGATGCAGCGTATGGTCGACAACAGGGATCTGCTCTCGGGTACGTTCTAAGGTCTTGTTTGTAGTTATGTGTCTCTGTATTGGTTGGTCTATACTGTGTCTTCTAATGTAGCAAATAATTATTTTAACTTTCCATATTGTCACTTTAAATTTAAAAAATCTTATAAAGTAACAAATGTATGTGAGACGAGAAATAACTTGACCCGTTCCATAGAACTCTATCGATCTAAGTGTCATCCAATGAAGATTTTTGTAATTTACAGTGGTTATTCGGACAGACATTTTTTTGGCAGTGTTAGAAACATCGAAGCACCCACTGGTGCGGGTGATTTTCCAACACTTGTAAAATCTTCTTAAACTTCCCCCAACAGTTTTTGAAGATATCACACTGAAAAACATCTTCTAAACTACTTTTACTACATAATAGGCCTACATCAAGATCTATTGAAATATTCATTTATATTTTTACTGCGGAAATGGAACGTAGTGTTTAAATTTTACCAACATGTGTTTAAGTTTATAGCAATAGAATTAAAACAAGAACTGAATGTAAGTATTCAAGCCCAAAATCAATACTAGATGCTTATTTATAGCAGTAACTCATTCGGCGATAACCAGATATCATCAGCACGTATTTTTGGAATTAAAACGCGTTTATAGAGTTAATTATAATTAATCTATTTGTTTCTCAATACTTTATTGAATCTGATTTGATGGTGAAACTAGATCTGTATTTCTTGTTTACTTTTGATTATTCTTCTTACCTAGTAACTTTCATTTATCTCATTTACAGCTACCGTTATATTATTGGCTGAGCATTAGCGAAGCTATAATTTGGAGGATTGGACATTTTTGTATGTCATTACATAGAATTTGGCGGAGCATTAAAGAATATTTCTACTTTTGTCTTATGGGTAACCATGTTGACAACGATAACAACAAAATAATTAATACAGGTACATTTGTAAACAGAGTAGTATAATCATACAAGACTTTGACTTGTGAAATATTACACATATTAGTACACTATCCCAACACATTTAATACTTCTGGTGACTATGAGAGTAAACTTTTTCCTAGAGTAAAATTAAATAAATAATAGAGTGAAAAAAAACAGTATTAAAAGTCAGTGATATTTTAGCGAACTCTTGCGTTTTAGTACCCTCCCTAGTTCACCGGGGCTTTACTTATTGAGACACTAACACAAATTTAATCTGAATGTATCATATACGAAGAAATTTTCAGAAACTTTTTATCTGTAGACATGAAAATTTGCATGAAACTTCATTTATACATTGACAAGAATGGGGTCTATGATGGTGTATATCCAACTATGGAATGTGGTTGAGCGTCAGTGTAGTCCTTCGCTCAGTAGGCTAACACAATTTCTCTTTTATCGGCTTGGGGATGTAAAAATTGCTTTTTTTGTATGATTGTCTGTTTAATTGTCTAGAGGACAGATAGAGATTGAAATCTGTCGTATACTCTTTTGCATACAACAGCGAAGCCGATAACTCTACACGTGGTCGCCTATAAAGGTCGTATAAAGGTGGCGTAGACGGGCTCTTTCATTGTAATTGTTTTGGGCGATGAGAATTCATCATGAATTTCATGCTATCCCAATATCGCATGTTTTATTTCCCGTTGTATGTCTACAACATTTGCTCGAAATATCATCGTCAGGAACACTATAAAATCAAACAATGTTATTGTGCAGAAATAGTGCGGGAGATCCTGGAAACGAGGGCGGAGGTGTACCGCGCCATGGCCACGGACAAGCCAGGTCCTGGCAGTGACGAGGAGCCCACTTCCACTCCGCTGCCGGGCGTCTCGTCCGTCGTGCTGCACAAGGATGGTAACCATATTTCAACTACTTACATTCATCATTTTCATTAGTAATAATTTATTTCTAATTAAATATTTATTTTCGATTGTAATTAATTGTGTTTTGTTTGATTTAAGAGTGAATGTTTACTTGTATCATTGTTCTCTTGTTTATCGTCAACATTTCCCCGTTCACACTGAGTCGAACATTTTAGTACACAATCTTGAGATATTTTGGATACGCTATGAACCCATCTCCAATCTACAGATGCTAAGCAGAAACTGGCAGAACCATTAATACAAATCTGCCTATAAAGGTAGTTGGAGGAGTACAGAGTTATATTCCAATTGTTTGATGCTTAACGAGAAGGGGCGAAGTTATTTTTCTTATCAGTAAAATTTCAAACAATCAGAAAATCAGTTTTGAACCAAACGTCTTCTGTATCAAAGCCTGCCAGTTCGTTCATAAGCTTATGCTGTTTTCTTTTGTTAACGTCCTTTTTTTCTTAATCGAAGATTAATTCTAATTCTCTTATATTCTCGGATGATACAAAGTAATTTCAGAAAGTGCACTTTTGTTTTGTATCCAAATAAAGAAACGATATTGATTTATTTATATACACGGCTATGCACCATTTTACAAAAAACAATACATGTCTCAGCTGTTTGTGATAATATGAAACATAGATTAATATATTATAAAATGCAACAACTATGCCAGTATGCAAATGTTAAAATATTAATAACAAGTTATTGATAGTAAACCAAGATAGAAAATAACAATATATTCCTCTAATATCAGTAAAAAACAAAATTAATAATAATGTTACACTTCAAACAACATACATATGTGTGTAAGAGGAAAAAGCAAAAATAAAACTCTAACAACAACAAAAATATTAAGAAAACACAAATAAACCTCAAACAAGAACAATATACTCGTAAATAAAAAAGCTTACATGGTAACCAAAATATTACCAAAGAAACAGCCCAGGCATAAGTAACTATTAATTACGCTGTATGAATATAACAACATGAAAATAATATAACAATATTATAAATATAACAATAATAAAAACAATCTGCACTGGGAAGATGCCGTGCAATAGTGAAAAAACAGAGATTACTATAACAAGTCACTTAATAGTGCAATGACAACACTGCATAATTCTTTTTAAAGACTTCCATGGATGAGCCGAAGAAATCATTGGTAGAACATCATTAATTTCCAGTTCTCATTAACCTTATGATGGTGCTGTAGTATTGGTAGTTTGTCCGAAAGTGTCGCCTGGCAAACAATTGGCATTACGGGGAACGTTGAAGTTGATTTGATTGCTGATTATTCATAATGATAGCTCAACCAATCGCAGTACAGCTCTAAGCCCCCCCCCCCTGCTTTTATAAGTGGACTTCGATTTATCACTTGTACAGTTGGGCTAATTCAGATAGAGAGAATTGGAAATTTTCAAGAATTTAACTTTATTAAACGTTTCAAAACGATATGACCCGGAAAACTTAGCTAATAGCTGAAAAAGGTCACTTAAGTATAAGAACTAAGATTAAATGCGATTTTTGTTAGTTATTCATTATGTAACGGAATTTGTTACAAATTAATTTTATTTCGTCTCAACTCTCGGCGACAATTATATTGAATTCTATTTTAAACGCATTATAAAATGCATGTTGTTTTTTTACTTGTCAGTGGCATATATTATATTATTT
Source organism: Homalodisca vitripennis (assembly GCF_021130785.1). Lineage (NCBI taxonomy): Eukaryota > Metazoa > Arthropoda > Insecta > Hemiptera > Cicadellidae > Homalodisca > Homalodisca vitripennis. Next base: position 22,734 of record NW_025776954.1, on the reverse strand, counting down.
ATAATGTACATATTTTGTTAATAATGTTCATGATGGTTCTAGAAAACACTGAAGAGACTGATGAAACAGGTGAAACCAAACCTAAAGAAGAGACTGAAGTTAGGCAATCTGCAGGAGACGACGAACCGACAGCTGAAAGCTAAAATGTAAGTTTTCTGCATGAAGTATAGTTCAAATAAAGTTATTATCTTCCGAATATTTGAATAGTTTTAAACAAAAATAACAGGATTGATATTTCATTATTCCTTGTATAACTACGAATCTGCCTGCAACGTGTAACCTTCCATGGAATTTTGTTAATAATGTTGTACATACATGTGTGATTGCGTCTAACAAATATTTTTTTCTGTAATTATTCTTAAGCTATTCGCTACTTAGAATGCTGAAACAAAAAATGGAAAGACGACTTCTATATTTAGGCATGCACAAGTTGGGGCGATATAGTTATTCTTAAATTACTTGACTCTGCTACTTATTCAAAATCAGTTATATGACCTATTAATTAGCAAACCCTAACAATAACATGATCTTATTTATGGGTACTAAAAATACATGAAATAACTTATTTCTATGTTGTCATTCACGATACATAACCAGCGAAAAATAATTATCGCACTCTCTAGGGATATAAATAAATAATTACATATTTTGAGATCAAGGTTGTAATTAGCTAAACTTTAACAAAGCCTATTATCACAAGTGGGGCTTCTTTAACAATTTTACTTTTGTTTATTGGATCACCTGCCTGTCTGTTTGTATGTTTGTCCGCACAATATCTGGAATACGAACTGAACTATAGACTTCAAAATTGTGCATTAAAGCTTCATCTTAATATGAGGAACTCTGAGTTCGATGATGGTGCATGTCATTCCATAGTATAGCTGAGAAAGTGTACCGATTGTATTAAATAATAATTCTGGGGTAACTGGATTACCGGTGGAAGGAGTAGGCCCAGATGAATGATAAGGACTGGACTATAACAAAAGAGGCTGCTATCGGCGAGGCGCGCAGTGTTTGATAACGAAATTGAGAGGTGGGGTGAGGTAGACGTGCCGTACCCCCGTCTCAGTTAATCGGAAGTGATTGTAACGAGTAGAGTTGAAAGTGCTTAGAGTAAATCTTTTTGCTAATCGTCATCGAACCTGCGGATGCTTTCAGCAATTTTTTGATTTATTAAATCTCTAACACTGTAGAATTTTTTTATTTTTAAATCTCTAACACTGAAGAATTTTTGATTTATTACATCTCTAACACTGAAGAATTTTTTGATTTATTAAATCTCTAATACTGAAGAATTTTTAAGTGTCTAACACTGAAGAATAATTTTTTTAAGTACGGTAAAGTAAAGAAAAATTAGTAACAAAATAAAAATTTAATTTTGAAGATAATTTAAAGTGAAGAATTGCCAGATCAGATTAGAGTGTGAATGTTTGAATTTTGAAATTTGAATAAAAGACAAGCTGTAAGAACTTTGTGCATTTTTGGGAGTGAAGAATATATTACAAGTTTGAATAATTTAAAAGTCATCAAGAAGTTTTTATTTTTATTTTTATTTTTATTCCAGTAATTATTTTTAATAAGAAGTTTTATTTTAGTTTGAACTTTATTTATTTCAGAAGATTTACTTTTATTTTTAAACCTTCACAAAAGTTTATTTTAAATTTCAAAGCTAACCTCTCATGTGCCAGTAAAACGGTACAAAAGGATTAGCGAATGTTTTTAGATTCGTCTTATGGGTATCATGATTGTAATGAAAAAATAACTAATTACATACATTTCTAAGCAAACTCAATACATCCACAAGAGATTCAAATTGACATACAGGTAGCCTAACTATCTCAACACATAGATCATTTTACAGTGACTTGGTGTGTAGACCTTTTTAGAAACCCGATTTACTAAAACAAATATGAATGTATCATGTGGCAGGATATGTAGAGAAAGATTTCATATCTTGACTTTAAATTTTGCATAACATTTTATTTAAAAAATGAGTCTTACGGTGTGGCATTTTTGTGTCAACTTTTTTTGTATCATTGTTTGTATGTACTATGTACGAGTATATACCTATCGCAGGACATATCGAAAATGAAACGTGTTAATTTTTTTTATTTTGCATGCAACCTTAACTAAGCCAGTTACGGTACATTGTGTACCGTACTTTTACCTTGTATTATTAAATAACTATTAAGACTGTTATGAATCTTTGTTATAATAACTGTTGAATACTTGAGTAGTAGTACAGCGTGTGCTACACTCGTCTTACATTGTAAACATAACAGTTTTTGAGTCTTTGAGATTGTCTCACAAAATACCAGACCAATTGTTTTTTTAAATATTTTAATGAACAGTGAGTTTTGAAAAGCTAAGTATCCTACTCATCGTTATGAAATTTAAATACCAGCATTAGTTAGTTACTTGTAAAGTTACCAGCAAAACGCCCGGGACATCGCGGTCAAAGGGTGTTACTATGGCGTGTAGTAGAGTGAACAGGTCAGAATACATTATTTAAGAACCCTGATTCTGATAAGACATAACCTAGTTACTAGTTTCAGTTACGACACAAATACATCTATAACATATTAGTCTCTCGTACACAACGTGTTGAACAATTCTTCTTCGGTCACACAATTAAACTCCTGAACTATTTTTTGACCTGGTTGTAGAGAACCGTTTTCAATTAAAAAATAATATCATTATTATAGTTAATTTACGAGTATTACTATTAGATTTCCAAAAATATCTTAAATAATTGTAAAAGAAACACTTGCTGACTTATTTAGTTTTTGTTTACTAATTGCTGACTTTGTTTGGTGATAAATACCGATTTTGAAAGAAGACAGTTAATTGAGTAGGTTAGTATTCGAAGTAGGTGTCCATGAAGTATACAACCAATATGATTCCACCAAAGAGGGTGGGCCTCTTTAACTATGGAGTGAGTTATGATAAAAACAATGTTTAAAATTAAGTATTTTGGTGGAAGAGACTAAAATGGGAGTTCGTAGGGTTTTATCTCACCAAAATCTTCAATTTGGGACATTTCCGAACGTGTCATTTCAGTTTTGAGTTACACTTCAACCAAATCAAAGAAAGCTAAGTTATTCTGAAATCCATTTAAAAAATTCTCAGATGATATATAGTATATAAATTCCCTGATGATACTTGAGAATCCTCCCCCGTTTGAAAGTTAAGGGGGAAGTGGGATTTTTGGGACGACTGGTACATGTAGTCTACTTCTAGTAATAAAAATGTATATATTATTTGATGTTTTATAAAGTAACTACATATATTCAAAAATTAGTCCAATCCAATTTTGTATTTCAAAATACTGTAGTATGAAAAGTAGATTTATTATTTCGGTACTTTTTTAAGTTACTGTTATTAGTTGCCATACTTACATTTTATCAGCCCTTAAGAACATTTTTTAAACAAGAAAACTTTCAAGCAAGTATTGGTCGTTTAATTATCAAAGATTAATTTTTAAAACATGACTAATACGTATCCACACGCTTTCAACTTTTTTGACAATGTTACTAAATTAAAACGTCAACTCAAATAGGGTTCAACATTTTTTCAATAAAACAAAATTTTGAACTCTTATTTAATACATTGTTTTGTATTAAAAAATTAAAAACAACTAAAAAAAATTCGATGTTGTTTCCTACTGCCGGTTCTTATCATAATATGTGGCGATGTAACACACACAATAACAATCAATTTAGGATTACGTATTGCGGAACCCCGGCGCCGGCTGGTGATGACTCAGAGCACGTGTTACCCTCGCGGCAATCCCATCCGACACGGCCTGGCCGCCATCTTGCAGGCGACACCATCTCCGCAGCCCTGGTACATGCATCTGTGGCCACTGGCGGGTGCATGGTGGGAGGGGGAGGACATCGACAAACAAGTGTTGGCCCTGTAGGAAGTTTACCGATTTACCAACACTGCACGTGGCCTGAGTGTATGAATGTATGCCATGCCTGCCACGCTAGCCAGGATTGTTGCGATGGTTATAACAGCAATTTCTTTACAATCTAATTCACTCAGCCAGGATATCAGTGACAATGGTGTGAATCTAGATGGCAGCAGCAGCAGTAGTGATAATGAGCTAGTTTCGTTGTAGAATTAAACATCAAGAAACGAGAGGGTGCATCCAGGCAATGGAACACCATTACTTGATGTGTAACCTTGATGTGCTGATAATGGAAGATTCAGTACTTATTTCAGGATTAATCGTAGAAAGATTAACGAGGTCATGAAGAAATCAGTGACATAAGAAAAAAAGACACCACTACAAAAAGTCTCAATTGTCCTTACGATATCGCGTGGCCGTGGCCTGCAGTGTAGACGGTCTCATTTGATAAGCAAGGAAGCTATCTTTTTAAATCTAACTAGCATAGATCCAGGCACGCAAGCCACGTGGAGTGGCGTTAATCTCATACGGTACATCAATTATGGCACACACACACACACACACACACACACACACACACACACACACACACACACACACACACACACACACACACAACACACACACACACACACACACACACACACACACACACACACACACACACACACACACACACACACACACACACACCTATGAAAACAAATTTATAAATATTGCTAATTCAACAAACCATAATTTTATCCTGACTGCAGAAAATACTGTATGTAAACCATTTTAGGAAACCTGGAAATGTCAATTCCCACTTAATATGAAGTAATCGGTGTTGTGTTGGGATGTTTTAAAAGTAATAATTCTTAAAATAAGTTACCTTTTCTATAAAAGGAAAAAATCCAACACTTTTTTGACTTTTCCACAAATTTTTGAGATCTGAAGTAGTATTTAGCATTATCATAAGATCAGGATCAAATAAAAACTGTTTAAGAAAAGGTTGCGGTGTTTTCACAATTTTTATGTGAAATTGGATGGAAATGCAATTTGATTTTCTTAAATTAAATTGGATTGAAAAAATACAATTTTCTTCAATTATATTTAACTAAAGTGATAATTTATCCTTAATAATAATCCTAAATATAATCCACTGATATGTATTTCCATCTTTTAAATAATAGTTTTAGACACAACTGTAATAAAAAATGTTCATACAATAATGTTTGTATTGAGGTTGGTTTACAACATTTGTATTTAAAAGACTAGCAACTGGTTTTATTTCACTGAGAAAAGATCTGTTCAATATATTAAACTATATTTCAATTCTGCTTAATAAGGCAATGCTCTAAAATATCTTATTCCATTCCTGAGAAAAAGATGCTTAGGTATTATTAACTTTAGAAAACACGACATGCGTCGTATAACAGGCGGTTGCAACCCTACTTATTCTATTACAAAAATGAGAAACATTTCCTGAACAAAACAATCACTTCCAAGCAGGGACCTATATCACCAATGTACAGAATGTTTACGAACTCTCCGGAAAAAATATTTTGGGAATTTGTCCTACAAAAGACAAACAAGAGAAATTTGTAAAACGTAGGTCAGAATTGCTTATTTTACTGTCTGTCTGTATGCATGCGTTTTTAGAGTTTATTTTTTATTTCAGAAAACAATAAAGATAAAAACTCAAATTTGGCATAATTACTATTCTTGTAGTCTCAAATCAAGATAAAAATCTGTTTTATATGATCATAATACGTTTCAAGATAGCGGATGGTTGAGGTTTATAAAACACCGTAAAAACTAATAATATTACGAAAGTTTAAAAAAAGAAAAATAGCATTGCTAAATCTAATTGAAAAATTTAACATCTAGCTTTTAATGGATATAACGCAAGGATAATGAAACATGTAAACAATAGCAACTGTTAATAAGTATTTAACTGAAAGTATACAAGAAATGTTTACATCTTCAGTCAAGAAAATCTTTGATTAAATTTATTTAAGGCACTATCTTTATATTAACAAACATGTAACTATATTTTATAATGTCGTAAACATTTTGCACCATAGCGTTCAACCAGGTCCGTTTGTTCAGTGTGTTCGATTTCACGATGGCCTTAATTATTACTTGACATGCCTGCTATACTCTTGGAATCGTCAAATATGTGTTATCGTTACAAAGGGTAGTGATTTAAATATGTTATAAAAAGTAAAAAGAAATTAACTTAATATTATCATCTTTGTGAGCACTATTCAAGGACATAAAATATATTTTTATGGAAAATAAATAAAACTATTATTATCAAGTTTAAAAATCTCTTAACATTCGTTAAAGATGGGAAGATTTTCTAAATTTTGCGTCAACATATTTCAGACAGATGTGCGATTAGCACCATTTTTACACGTTTTCAATATGGTTTTAAAATTGATTTTTTAATATAACCGTAAAAACTTTGTTTAAGAAAACGTGTTTTTTTAACAAAAACAAAAATCACATATACATATATACCAGATTTTAACGGAAACTGGTCAATTGTTAAGCACACCTCCAGATTATTTTACACATATATATTGGTATTAGTAGATATGAATGTGAGGGTTCTGGCTCACTTTTGGGACAGTCAGAAAATCAACGTAAAATACTGTTTAAAGGACAATAAACTAATCTGTAACTCACGAATGAAAAATTAACCGAATCTATAGCTGTTTTACTGTTCATTGTAGGCTTCTAATTTATAAGCTGTTTTAATGAAAAAATCCAGAAATCTCAATGAAAAATCTATAAACGGAAATAATGAAATTTGCTAACATTCGCTCAACAGAAAATAAGACGATTTTTACTGAATTTCTCTAATATCGTTCTTAATCACATCATAGGCTAAAAATTTCTCTCAGAAACCACAACAACATAACAAATCGCGTTTGTAACAGCTTTTTGAAAATCCATATTGATAATTATATCGTTCTTTGAACTAGAAATATTTGTCAAACTCTTTGTTGTATCAATGACATAAATGGGTCTATTTGCTATAAATTCTTTGGGGTTGTAATACATTTCCATATTTTTGTAGTAAACTTTCTTAAAATCTTGATACATCTGATACATGATTCTGAAAAGACCTCCGGAAATGTTTAAATTTTGTAATTCATCTGGATAATAAGAACCGTTCAATTTTACTCTGATATTTTTTACATCCAAACTATCAAACTTTGAAGGATTTTTTTTCTTGATTATTCTGTCTATCTGTTTGAAAAACCGATGATAACGAACTTGGGATTGAAGATATTTCTATAAATATTTGTGATATCGAACGAATAAGTTGTTCCGGAAATACCTTTTTGCTCAATACATTGCCAATCTAGAAAATTAAACGTGATGTTTTGAGATTTTATAATTTCATCAATCAACTGAATTTTACTCGTGGTTTTGTAATCAATCATCGGAACTCTAATGAAAAACTCGTTAATTGTAATTTTGCCATCAACAGGCATAACATTTCCAGTTGCAGTCTTCAGAATCACATCATCGTCTTCAGCTCTTATGAAACTAATGTAAAATTCCACCTTTATAGATTGGAAAATTTACATTTTCAAAAAATCCTAAGCCGAAATGTGCTAAATCACCGACCGCTTCAAAATTGTCCAAATTTAAAAGTTGATTCAAAACTGTTTGAAAATACATCACTTTTTGAATACGAAATAGTTCCTTTAATTGTGCTTAATTGGCCACAGTTTTCGACTTCTTCTATCAATTTATTGTGTTTTCTTACTTCAATCTTAGAAAATAAAAACGGTATAAAATTATCGATTAATCTAACATTATCAGTTCCAAGATATGCTTGACCATCTTGTTTTGTTAAAGTTCCAGAAATATAAAACTGGAAGTTAGACGAGCAAAAGTTATCTCCAAAATCAATATTAAACTCAGTTCTTTTATTCGGTTCATTCAAATGTTGTTTACTAATTGGATAGAAATTTTTAAACTCCGCCCTTTCAATATCACTAGCATATTTTCTGTAGTCCGCCATTTAATAAGAGAAAATTTAGAAATTTTAAACATCGTGTATCATTTTTTCATCGATCTAATGTACGTTTTTATAAGAAAAGATATAAATTTTAGTAAAATAATTAAAAAGATTAGAGTCATTTTTAATGATCTACTTCGTCATATTCAGGATTCTCTTCCTTAAATTTTGCGATCTCGGTCACATATTTCAATAAAATTTGCACAGGATAGTAACCGCTATCTATAATATTATTCCAATCAACTGTATCTTTATTTTCATCCAAAAACTTTATACTCAAGTGTTGATAGAGACAAAGAACAGACATATGATCTTTTAATTGATAATGTATATTTTCTTGAATGAACTCTGATGATAAAGTTTGATATTTAGCAATGTTATACCAATTCAATTTGTTTACGTATAATCTCATCATATCTTCGGATAATTCATATTTTTGAGAAATATCATCCCAATGTTCTTTTTTCAAATCTCTTTCGTGTTGCATTATAAAAAGATCGAAAGCACTGTAATGTCCCGCCATCTCTATTTATTAAGAAAAAATTTCAAGTTTTTATAAATTGGCTCTTTTTTGCGTTACATTCAGCACATTTTCCAGAAATTCTTTTAACTCCATTGATATTTGCGTAATATTTTATATCATTTGTTTCAGTTTTTTGCCTTACACCTCACACAATATATGAGCGCCATTTATAAAGGAGAAATTTTGTCATCATAGCCGCCTAATCCATTAAATCTGATGTCGATGGCTCTAAAACTTATAACAACATCTTCTTTAAATTTATTAAAGTTTTCTTCTAATTTTTGAAATTTCGACAGCATAAGAATCATTGTATTCAACAAATTTATGACCAATATTCTCAAAAGTTTTCGTAGCATCTAAACTAAACTTATCAAAAGACTCTTTAAATTTAGTAAGTTTTTCATTAATTTCACCAACATCGTCTACTGATCTTTTACTTCTTTCATCAAGTTTTTCATAGACTTCTGTTGTAAAATCTTTAAACATGCTGTTTATGATTCTCATAATTTTGTTTTAGTTCATTAAACATTTTAATAGGATCTTCTAATTGAATCATTACAACAACATCAAATGGATTAATTCCTTTTACTAACATTGCTAATTCTTTTTCCTTTAAAATCTAAGGCATTTTTAACATTCGGATCATGTAAATCAACAATATCGATGTTTTCTGATAATTTTAGAGGTTTTAAAATTTGTTCTTTAACAACAACATCATGTTTGTCAATACCAGGTCGAACACCGACAATTCTTTTTTTATTAGCCAAACTAACATAATTCTTTTCAACTTTGATCGCTTCAGTAATTTTATCAGCTTTATCGATATGAGACATTAAATTGGTAAATAATTTTTTTACACCATCATCAACTTCTTTTTCCAATGTTTTTATTTTATCAGCAACTTCATTTGAACTCATGAAATTTGCAAGTTTGTTATCATATTCTGCTTTAAAATCTTCAATCTCGACAGCAAACATATCTGAATCTGGAAGGTTTTGTAATACATTTTCTAACTTGTTATCAAACTCATTTCTCAAACTATCAAAATTCAAAACTATTATCTACATTTTGAATAATTTGTGTTCCAAATACATCAAAAATATTTTGTGAATCCATATTTATTAAGCAATAATTTGTTAACAACTTCTTTAAAATCTTTACCAGTACTCAGTTCATTCAAAACAAAAACACATAAATGACCACAAATTGGGGGATCTTTATAGTCTTGAATTCTGAGAATCATTGTAGTAGACGCTTGATTTTTTCAAATATTTAATCAATTCTATAGGTGGTTTGTCCTCAATTCTTCCATACGAATCAAAATAACATGCATTCTTATCATTTTTATAATAACAAATCCAATGCGTTCCAACTTCCCATAATCGAGTCTAAATTCACAATTCCACATTCAAATTTCTTAACTTTTTCAGGTAATGTATCTCTCATGAAGATTCCTCTAAAATGTTTAATATTTTTGCAGATTTCTTCCAATTCCCCGAATGTTAAAGGTTTAAATTTTGTTTTCAATGTTTGATTTCACGTAATTCAAAGTTTTTTCATCTAATCCAGATCCTGTAACATCTTCCAACTCTTTATCTAACCAATTTAAAATGTTTCGAACAATAGGAATCACATCCTTTTTAACGATTGGAGCAGCTTTACGAACATAAGGAACAACATTTTTAACAACTGGAATATTTTCTCCAAAATCTAATAAATCTTTCAAAAGTCCACCATTTTTGAGTTCTTTCAACTGATTATAAGAAAATTCTATTCTGGTTCCTTTATTGTTTTTCTTATGTTTTTCGAGTTTATTGTATTGTCTATTTGTTAAAAATATCTTATCTTCGCCATTTTTTAGTTGATCTATTTTAAATTGAATACTAACGGGTATTTTCTTCTTAAAGCGGATTTTATTTTTTCTTTCTGATTTTTGCTGAAGTTTACGTTCACCTCCATTTATATAGTTAAAATTTCAAGTTCTCTTCGATTCCCATTCCTAGTTTTCTCTTCAAAAACATTGCTCCAGCTGTTGGAAGCGCAACAAATCTTTCACCTAAACTAGCATCTTTTGATAAAAAATCTATCCATTGCCTTATCTTGCAAAACTTTATCTGCGATATGTCTGGAATTTGTGTCTCTATGTTTTGCATAAAAAATATCGTGTTCCATAGCAGCTTGATCTAATTTATTTATACCAGTATCTCCTCTTTTTAGTCTTTTTTCGAGTTTTGTGCCAGGCCCCAGATACTGATAAGTTGGTACGTGTAATTCAAAAGGTAAATTGTTGATGATAAAATCATTCAAAAAGTCCGCTACCCTCAATCATAGATGAACTTATTGCCGGCAAAACTCGTTTTAAATATTTAATTCCATCAGGTTTTTCAATCATTTCATCAAGTTTGTTCGAAATAAAATCTTTAATCGCTTTCTTTTCGTTCAAAAAATTGTTGTTTCCAGCCTTTTCTTGAGCATAAATATAATTAATAATTCCATCGAGTTTTGTCAAATCGTCGATATATCTGTATTCAATCTTATTATCACTGTATTTTCTCACACCTGATCCTTCGATTCTTTTTTCCCAAATTGGTTTAAATCAAATTGAGATATTTTTTACCTTTACTTGACTTTGGTTTCTTAGTTGATGGATCATTATTTTTGTAAATTGAATCAGATTTCCATAAAATTTCAGTATACTTTTTCAAGTCTTCTTCAGAATATAAACCGTCTTTTGGAACATCAGTGCCTGTTAATAATCTCCATAAACCTTGAGTTCCTTCATATGTTTTTTTCATTAATAATGATATCATTATGCTCAAAATTCACGGGCAAATTTCCAATCATAAAAACTTTTCTTTTTTCTGTCCCAATACAAACCAAATTTATCATCCTTTGCTCTAGGAAGAAATTTTTTACCAATTTCACCAATTATTATATCCGTTGTTCCAGGACTTATTGGTTCAACTATGGTAGAGTCTTCAATGATTCGAGGTCTAAATGGTGTTGAAGATGGTAATTTTGGCAATTCAAACTCAGATTCTGGTATCGAAATATCAGCAAATTGTCGTACAACTGGAACCAAATTCATCAAATTTTGATTATCGCTTAAAAAACATTTTCAATTTTGCCCTCAACATTTTTTATTGCAGATGTTACAGGTTGATTAATTTTTTGAATAAATTCTTGTTCTTTTTCATCAATTCGAATCTGTTCTTTAAATTCTTTGATTAATTTCTTTTCTATTTGATTCAAGTTTTTTTGCTTCTTCTGAAGTTACGTTCGCCATTTATTTAGGAAAATTTTAAACGTGGAACGTAAAACGTGAACACGAAACGTGAACACGGAACGTAAAAACGTGAACGTGGAACGTGAAACACGAACGTGGAACGTGAAACACGAACGTGAAACACGAATGTGAAAACACGAACGTAAAACATGAACGTGAAACATGAACGTGAAACATGAACGTGAAACACGAACGTGAAACACGAACGTGAAAACACGAACGTAAAACATGAACGTGAAACGTAAACACGAACGTGAAACATGAACGTGAAAACATGAACGTGAACGTGGAAACGTGAACGTGGATGGAACGTAAAAACGAGAACACGAAACGTAAACGTGAACGTAAAAACATGAAAACAAACTAGATTATCACACGTTTATATTGGAAAATTTATTCAAATATTTACCATTTTTAGGCTTCAAAGTTAGATTAATAGTTAAAAATCCGTAGTCTTCTTTCCAAATTTTATCACATAATTCATTAAAAGTGGTTTAAAACTCATATCAGATCCCACATAATTGTTGTAAATTTTTCTCGAATAGTGATCGTCTTGCTTAAAAAAACACACAAACATATTCAAATTATTTCTTATAACTTGTTTATCAACCTTTGAAAAGCATTGAGAAAGATAGATACAAGAGATATTTTTGTGACGAGACATTACGAAAATATTCCTTGATAACGTCTTGATTTTCCAAAATACAATCATCAATAAACGATTAAAGAATTCGGTTTACATTCGCTTAACGGAACTATGTCCTCAGAAGCATTATAAAAATGTGATATTTTCTTACTTAAGTTCTTCTCAATGTTTTCAAATCTTTCTTGTAATTTTTTAATAGGCGTCTTGTTCCAAAGACTTGCTAAAGACGTACAAATTGGAATAAGGAATCAACCTATTGTAGATAAAATTCAATAATAAAGTTGTTTTTTTTCCACATCCACTTGAACCAACAATTAACAATCTGATTGGTTGATCTTTCTTATTTTTCTTCAAACGTTTGAAGTTTTATCTGATCTTTTTGCTTTAAAAATTTCTCCATTTAAATAGCTAAAAATGAAGCTGTTCAAGTTGACTTCAGAAAGCTCTAAATTAGTTTTAAACTTGGAACAATCCTATACACTTAGAGGAAGAATCAAATTATTTTTATCGGTTTAAGCGGCTTTTATTCTGACAATTTTGTAATAAATATTAGTGAAAGTTCTCCTTATTGTATAGGATTTAGTGAGAAGAACATAACAAAAATATTATGGTTTAAACAAAGGATATTATACCTTCGATCAAATAAAAAATTCCCTTAAAAATTTATCTAAAAACATTCAAACAATCAGATAAATCTTTAAACTTTGACGAAAACAAGTTTTGAAATGCAAAAAAAATTATCTCTCTAATAAAATTCAAATAAAATCACCAGTAAGAATAATGTTTTCAGCAATTATTGTAGATTTGTTAGGGTTTGTTCAAGAAACTATTGAGCCAAATCAGGTATATTTAGGAAATAAAACGCCAAAATTTAGACCGTTCGATGTAATTGAAGTGCACTGCAATCTCGTTGAACCTAGTTTTGAAAATCATACCGAACATTTACACAAAGAATTCTGAAATTTTGTACAACATTTTTCCCAAATGTTGCTTATGGATCAAAAATCAGTGAAAAAACCGAATGAAATCGATTATATTCCAATTAGAAAAAATATGAAAAGAATTCAAAAAATCGTCCTTAACTGTTCAAGACTCTGAAGGAAATTTATTGAAAAATGAGAGTAAAACTACAATTTACTTAAGATTGTTGAAGCAACGGACATGAATCAAGGGGGTCTATTGAATAGACTACCTTTAAACTTTCAAGAAAAGACTAGAAGATATACATTTTCAAGGGTAATCGAATCGCGACTCTTACAAAAATTACATCCAGACACTATTTTTGGACCTTTAAACTCAAAATAATTGCTTGTTAAATTTTTTTTTCTATGTAAAGGGAGTCAGTCATAGATCTAAGAAATAATCAACTTACATTCGATAACACGAATATCTTAACGATTGTAGACGAAAACAATGTGATCTGGTTTAAGGCTAAAGATGTTGCAGAAATATTAGAATATGAAAACACTAGACAAGCAATCATATTAAACGTTGATGATGATGACAAAAATTCAATATTTTTACTTAAAAAACAAGGGTCTATTCGAATGGCCCCTTAACAAATCTTCATCCCTGTACTGTTTTTTATTAATGAACCAGGTCTCTCAAAATAAAAATTGCTTGTTAAATTTTTTTCTATCTAAATGGAGTCAGTCATAGATCTAAGAAATAATCAACTAAAAATTCAATAATAAAGAAATTTTAACAATTGTTGACGAAAATAATGAATTTTGGTTTAAGGCTAAAAGATGTTGCAGAAATATTGGAATATAACAATTACAGAAAAAGCGATTAGAAATAATGTCGATGAAGGTGACAAATCTCAATACTTTTATCTAAAAGATAAGGTAGCCCTCGAGGGCCACCTCGCAAATATTCACAAAGATACTATTTTCATTAATGAATCAGGACTTTATTCGTTAATTTTAAGATCTCATAAAATAGAAGCAAAAAGCTTTCAACAATAAGTTACGAGAGATGTTTTACCAAGCATTCGTAAATTTGGTGTGTACAAACTTGAAAACAAGATTAAATATTTAGAGGACAAAGTTAAGCACTTGCAAATTAAAGATGAAATAAAAACGGAAATAATCGCAAAAACAAACGTGTAAAAATTGACTTAATGAAACCAGACTTGTTTGTAAAGATTTTGGCTAAGAAAAAACACCATGTTTTTTGTATTAATTAAGAAGAATCACATGTGGGAATATCCTTATTACGTTTATCAGAGCTCAAAAGAGAGAAATACCGAAAAGATTGAAAGAACTTGAAATTGATTACCCAGAAATGGAAATTTTTATTAAGACATTGGAGATCCAAAATAGTATAAATCTCTACAACCAAATGAAAGAATCTTTGAATATTTTATACAACGGAAATCATTTTACTACAAATATGACTGAATCTCGACTGATTTATAGAATATCTAAAATTACACGATGAAAATGTTAATAAATTTTTATTAAAACTCTCGAATTATGATATTTTGTTTGTAAAATGTTTTTTGAAGATAAGGTAACCATTGAATGATTCGTCCACACTCGCAAAGAGTCGGTTTCTTTTGACTTTCTCGTTTAATTCTTCTAGCACAATCTCTACAAAAAAGCCTTCTTGTTATCTTTACTATAATGCCAATCGTAAAATTTGGAAAATATCCTTAAATTTCTTTTACAAACGCAACATTTTTTTCTCTTCTAACGTTAATTTTTCTAATTTATCGTATAATTCTCTTGCATATTTTTTATGACAATCCTTACAATAATAGTATTAATCCATCTTTGGTATTCTTATTTTTATGAAAAAGCTTCAAAATCTTTAAATTCTTTGCACCTTGAACATTTCTTTTGAGCCTCCATTTATATAGAAAAAATCTTTGACTTTCTCAATTTCATATTCATAAAACTTTCCGGTTATTTCTTCATTATTTAAATCTTTTATACTATAAGTTACAGGATCTGTGTTATTAATTTGATAAATCACAAAGATTTCTCTTTGACCAATTGTTCTTATATTTGTTCGAAAATGTTTGTTTTTTACTAACAATTCTTACATGATCATTGACTTTAAATTTAGTTTTCGTGTGAATTTCAGGTGGAACCATACTTGAAAACGGTCTCTAATAACTCCTTTTCTGCATCTTTATCTACGTCTTTCGGTTTCATTTTTATTGTGCTGTGAACTGTATCGTTATAATTGTTTACGATTTTTTGAAGAATATCGATCCATTTAAAGTTTTTATTAATATCTCAAAAAAATTACTTTCATTCTCTCATTTTGAGTTCTGTTATATCTCTCTTACAATACTTGATTTCTCTTCGTTTTCAGTATGATAAATCTTAATGTTGTATTTCCTCAAAACATCGTTAAATTCTTTATTTTTAAACTCTAAACCCTTATCTGTATGAAGTAGGTTAGGAGGTTTGTGATTGATCCTTATGGCATCTTTTACTATATCTTCGAAAGCTTTTGAAATATCCTTGCCGTTTTTTCTTTTGATAGCTCTTGACCAAGCATATTTTGAGAAAGTATCAATAACATTTAACATATACTTAAATCCATCATTTTGATCTGAATAGTTAGACATTATAACTAAATCTGCTGCCCATAAATCGTCAATTCCTAAAGTTATAATTTTTCTCTTTTTAAAACTTTTTTCGTACTGGTGCATGAATTTCTCTAGCTTCAATCTCGATTTCTTCCTTATTCTTAGATTCTTTCTTTACTTGTTTTTCATAAGGATTCTTTATAAATTTACTCTTATTTGTCTTACATGTTGAACATTTTGCTGCAATTCTATACAATCCGTTTTGAGTTTGAACAATCTTAGAATCTATATTTTTCGTTTTCTTTTTACACTTGTGACAGTGAATTAAATCATCTTCCATTTACATATCAAAGTTTCCAACTTTGTTTAACTCTTCTAAAAATATCTGTTTTAATTTCGCCCTTTATATCCATACGGTACTGTATCGATCTTATTTTCTAGGACAAATTCTCTTATCATCTTTAGCGTTCAGTGCCAGCTTGTTTATGGTAACAGTGTAACAACTCATGTTTATAACTTTTGATGACTGTCATCTCCCTAAATTCTTCTTTATCTTCGAACAAACAATCTCTTCAAGTTTTCGATATTTATTGTTTTATTTACAACGCTTCTCTTAATTCCTTTACACCTAACTGGATTTTTGTCTAGATATTTGTACGAGTACATCTTTGATCTTAAACCACAAAATTCTTCTTAATATCTCGCCGTTCAATTCGTCTTTGAATTTTCCCTATTACCTTCTTATTTTTAGTAGTGAAACATTCATGATCTTTTGGATAATCACTTGTATCAAAGTCATCTATATTTTCTTTAATAATTTTAAAAGGATCTCGTTTCAATTTAGAAAATATACTGTCTGTATCCATGTAACACAGATTCAAATCTGGATCAAAACTTCTTTAATTTGTTGTAATAAAACTCGTACATTAGCAATTTTGAGAGGGTCGAGAACTGAAAATCCTATGTAAATCGGTTTGTTAAATTTAACCTTTTGTTTGTACATGTGACTCAGCTATTACAGTTGTCGTCAAAGATGTTAAAGCATTTGAAATTTGTTTTCTTAGCTTGTTTCATTGAAAATTCTTCATTTCCAAGGCTTAATATCACATCTGTTTCTCACATTTTCCATTAGATTTTCCAAAAACTGAGTTGTTCATCAGCTTATAAAAGTCCTTTTCAAAGTCACTTGTAGCTTTGGTTCTCATGTTTGTGTTAAAATCAATGTATTCTTTCATAAAAGGCTTCTGATCGAATGCAATAACTCTATTCACATGTTTCAAAATCATACCTTGTTCCAAATAGAACTTCAAATTTCTCGAATGAACAAACGTATTCAGTTTTATCCAGTAGAGTTGTGCAAAGTTTGTTTTTAAAATGTTCTGGAGCAAGAGGTAAATCCTTGTGATGTTCGTGTAAATTTGTTGGATATCCAAGATCGACTTCGAGAATTATAGCCATAATCTTCGTCGCCAGTGAGTTCTAAAATTGTTCTTGCCACTCTTCTTTTGTATACGTTTTAGGATCCATCCATTGATATCGTTATATGGTAAATTTTGCATAAGCCCGTAGCCATAAAGGTTATTGGCATCGACGTACAAACAAATAGTTTTCGGGCTTTGTCTTATCAAAATCTTTTAAATATTTGTTATTTGCTTTCACATATCGTTTAATACACTGAGAAATGCCTCCGCGAATACCTTTTTCGATCATCAAATACATATTATTAATCACTAATTAACTGTTAATTCTTTCTTCGTTAATTTTAACATAGCATCCCATGCAAGACTGGGAGCTGTTAGATAGTGTGCCGGATCGAGTTTATAGCAATTTAAACAAAATATTCCTAAAATTTTCAAAGATATCAGCGAGCAATAAAACATCTTGAATGTTGTACAAATCAGAATAATTTCCCAGATTTTTCTCTTTTAATTTGTTCCAAACATTTAAGTAGTGTTGATAATCTTTCTCAGATATGCTCTCATCTGTCAAAAGTGAATAGAAATCTTGAATTCTCAATTCTTCTGTGTAATCAAGTTTTTCAATACTGTCGATAAATTCGTAAGGAAATATGCCTTTTCCAGATAGAATTTTAAAGATTTCTTCTTCGTCATTTGGTTGTCTATCTAGGAATTGCGTTCAGGACCATCTTGTATAAAAATGATTTGTATGTTTGAAATCATCTTTTTTGAGGGTTTTAGCTAACTTTTCTATAGACGATGCCATAAATCTGAACGTATCTACGAAAGAAAACTTGATGAACTTTCTTGGTTTATCATCTTCAAACTCATACCCATATCCTGAATTTTACTGAATAATTTATATATTTCTCATCTGTGTTTGCGATCAAATCAACATTACCATACTGTTTAGCCAATTCTTTTATGTACAAATGAGCATCGTTAATTTGGACATATTGTGGCAGAAAACGGGAATATTTTGAGGAAAATTTGAGATTCAAGTTACAAAAGATAAATGAGCAGCACCTCTCGAAATTTACCTGTTAAATGACAATGATCTCGTACTTTTTTTCTTGTTTGATTATACAAAACCCTCACATTCACAAATATGACAAAGACTAGGAATTTTGGTACGCTAATTCTTCTTCTTCGGTCAATTTCATAGGTTTTTTGTTCTTAGAATTATACTTTTTTAGCTATGTATTTTGATAATTTATTGAGTTCTTCAAACAATTGTTTTGGAAACATTCGGCAAATCTTCTTCATTTTTGGCTCGATTAACATATCGGTTTGTACATGCGATTTGTCACATTTGACACTAAATATAGAGTAAAACCAATAAGGAATGTGCTTCTGAATCTTGGTTGTAGTCGACTTTTGCGGATTGTTTTTGCATGTGAGAATCTTCTCTAATATGCTTTCAAAATCCATATAAATAAACGTAAGGAATGAGAAAATTTCTTTTGATAATTAATAAATGTTGTTTGTTTGACCTGGAAACGGCATAATTGGCTTACAAAACTTCGTGATTTTTACAAATTTCTAAATGGTCTGTTAAATCTCCAGATTTGTAGAAATGGCTTACTTAAACATCTTCTGCATAGAAATTTTATTATTTTTACACTTAGATAACTGAGAGAAAACGAGCTTATTTAAATCTGTTATCAAAACATAATGAGATTTGTCATCTTGTTTAACATACAATAAATCGATTTCTAACTCGGCATCATAAATTTCTGAAATTTGTAACGGAACAATATTGAGTTTTTTCATCATCAAAACTATAGACATTTACAGACATTTTCGGATAATTATACTTTGCTTTACTGCTTCGTTTTTCAAATAATTGTATATCTTTTAAGGTACATTGGATACTCGAACCTGAAAATATCTCGTCATTTACAAATTTCTCGTTATTGCTTTGCTCTTGTCAGCATTCTTTTCAGGTTTTTCAATAGCGCATCGGATAGAATAAACAAAACAGAAATCATCTTTATTTTTGATATTTACACAAGCTTTCTTATCTTTGATTTTCTTTGGCAAATCGATATATGATCCTGCGTTCATTATTTCGTGTTTATTAAGGCTCAAAAACTAGTTGTTTTGCAGCTTTTAAATGTCCATCCAGAACCCTTATTTGGGATGATTTGTCTGTTCTCGATGTGTTAATTTATTAAATTGCTTAGTAATAAAGTCGTTTACATCAAAGATCTCGTCTGCTTTTATAAGTAAAGTACATTGGACAAGT
This sequence comes from Homalodisca vitripennis, assembly GCF_021130785.1. NCBI lineage: Eukaryota > Metazoa > Arthropoda > Insecta > Hemiptera > Cicadellidae > Homalodisca > Homalodisca vitripennis. Next base: position 3,096 of record NW_025776954.1, on the reverse strand, counting down.
TTGTGTTTCACCGTTCACTAAAGTTCGTTCGTATTCGCATTCTAAAGAGAGATATCCTTTACTATTTTTCACAGTTTCTTGAAATTTTTCGATTAAACTTTTAATTTCTGGGCGCCAAAATAGAAAGATATTTTGTAAATTGACATGAAATTGTCGTTCAAATTTGTTAAAATGTATTGCTTAAATAGACCATGTATTGAGGATAAAACTTCTACATCAATGATATTTTCAGGTTTCTCATTAAGAGTTTTGTCAATTTCTTCGATCATTTCAGGACTTAGTTTTATCGTTTGTTTCAATGGACAATTTCTCAGCGATTGATTGAATTTTTTCATCTTTAAATAGATTGAGATCTTTTTTACTTTCCTTAAAATTTTTCTTTAGTTCACGCAATTTTTCTATATTGTACATCTTCTCGTGACCATCGATTTTGATTCTCTTTAGCCCAAGTCCTCAAATAATTTAGTTCTTTATTATAAATTTCTTTGTTCTTCAAATGATTTTTCGACTTATAATGTCGGGTAAAATGATGTTCGAAAACATCTTTTTTGCAGTACGGGCAGGATATCTTTTTCCTCTCCATTTAAATAGGGAAAATTTGAATCTGCCAAGTTTTACTTTTTAGTAAAATATCTTTTTATTAAGCTGAAAAACTAGCAATAATTCAGTAGATTTCTAAGGATTTTTATCAAAATTTGATAAAAATCAGCACAATTTATGGTTGAACAGCCTTTGATTCTTCTATTTATATAGAAAAAATTTTATTTAGAGATTTTTTAAATTTCAATTTTGTAGTGATTTTTCGAGAAATATCGTTCACATTATCAACTTTAAAGCTAAAAATTCGCAATAATTAGAGAAATTCAGTAGATTTTCAGGATTTTTCAAAAAACTCTAGTATATATGCACCTTAAGAGCTGTGGTTTTGACCCTAAAAACACGTTTTTAGGGTCAAAACCCCGGTTTTTTGTGTATTTTGGAAGTATAGTGTTGATTTTTCACCTTAAAAGTGTAGAAGTATTAATCTTTTTCTATGTAAATGGCACTGTTACAAGAGTTGAATAAGGTTGGTGATTTAACATTCAAAGGAATACAAGAAATTAATAGAATTAGAAGAAAATAAGAAATAACAAAATTGTTGAATTTGGAGAAAATGAAAGATAAATTCGGGTTTACAATAATTGCCGAGTTGGAAGATTGTTAAAGTACACTTGCCAAAACATTTTTGACTGTTTTGGATGAAAAAAAGATTAAAGAATTTTAACAAAAATGAAAAATTACACTTGGTTGTTACTGGAAAGAAAGACTATTAAAGATAAAGACTGTGTTACAATTAAACTTCGTGGAATAAAGATTTCGAAAGGATTTCTGGATTTTTTCATTTAAAAACAGCTTATAAATTAGAAGCCTACAATGAACAGTAAAACAGCTATAGATTCGGTTAATTTTTCATTCGTGAGTTACAGATTAGTTTATTGTCCTTTAAACAGTATTTTACGTTGATTTTCTGACTGTCCCAAAAGTGAGCCAGAACCCTCACATTCATATCTACTGGTATTTGTATTAGAGAGGTCCTCATTGAAAGAGGTCCACGTACTCACATTCTATGAGGTCAATGTAAACTTTGTTATTGAAATGGAGCTGTCATTTCCAAGAATAAATTTATTTTTCTAGGGCAGACCCAGATTGTTTTTTAGTTTCACATGTTAGGCAGGTGCTTAGTGTGTTTAACAATAAAAAGGGTTTAGGTTTAGTTTAGAATATCATCCACGCTATTTCAAACTGGTCTATAGGAACTATGGTATCAAATGTTGTATATATTTTTATTACCATTTGCTATTATTTTTTAAACACATAGAGTTTAATATGTAAACTTTCATAGTCTAGGCCTCATTGAATTATCAAGGAAATCCCGAGCCATGATATTATCTCTGGGTCTTTACACAAAAGGGCAAAAAAAGGTCCAGTTTCAACGAAATTCAAAACGGATTTTACCACAGTGCTTTTAATTCTTCATGGGTATTCAGCCTTTCATTAATTAGAAATAAAGGTAAGAACATGAATGTTATTAATAAATTAAATTAAAAACTCAGATTTAATAACAGTAACATACCTGAAGTTCTAAACTCAAATAAGGATAACCTATAACCAGTTATAACCGCTATATTCGTCGTGCTCATCCAAATTTCATTATCTCATCTCAATGTCCTTTTCTCATTAAGAAATCTACTGACACAACTTAACCTTTACGTACAAGTAAGGTTTTTTTACGCACGCGTCGTGAGACACCCCAATGTGTTGCGTAGGTCTTTTCATGAGATATTACGCAGGGCCGTACTTAGCTTTCGAGGGCCCGTCATGTACCGCCACCCGCCCACGTACACGTGTGGCTGGGCTGGCCTGGGCCCTCAAAGGATCCGGGTTCCGGCAATATTGTCCGAAAACATCGGTCTGAGCACGGGCCTGGATATATGTATTTAGCTAAGAAATGTTAGAACTCAAACGACGTCATCAAAAACATTTTACTGGAGATGTCATTCACGCACAGAATAAGAATAGTGATTTTGACTTTCTTCCGGGTTAATATGTGTAATATGACCATGCCGCTGTGGTGCTCCAGTTGCAAGGTCAAACTCTGGAAGAGAAATATGTTATCAAGTGCGAGTGGACGCCACAGCAGCTAGGTGTATCTGTGGGGACCCAAGCCGACCCCAGGCGGCTGAGTACACATTCACCACCTGTATATTCCCAGCCACCCTGCACTGAGCCTGATATCTCCATCCCTCCCTCCCGCCCCCCACCTTACTGCTTATCACAGCGCCATCTATCTCTATCATACAGCCACCATTGTGGCGTGGCGCAGATCACCTATTGTCGCGTCATTAGAGACTTATCAGGAATAAATGGCTCCGGGCCGGCTTGACTCAGCCATTGTCGTGGAACAGTAATCAGGTGATTCCACTATTTCTAATTTATGAGAGGTTTCCTTGGTGAAATTTTGTGGACACATGTCCCATTAACTTCAAGGACCATATTTATTGCACGAGCGGTTTTCATTATGGCACTGCAGGTGGAAGGGTCGTCTAGCGTGAATAA